>NW_027442748.1:0-65000 GCF_048569485.1 Anomaloglossus baeobatrachus
CTGCCCTTGGGGCTTTTCTCGGCCCCGGGTGCCCCTCCCTCTGGGGGCCTTTTCTCGGCCCCGGGCTGCCCCCTCCCTCTGGGGCTTTTCTCGGCCCCCGGGCTGCCCCCTCCCTCTGGGGCCTTTTCTCGGCCCCCGGGCCTGCCCCCTCCCTCTGGGCCTTTCTCGGCCCCCGGGCTGCCCCCCCCTCTGGGGCCTTTTCTCGGCCCCCGGGCTGCCCCCCTCCCTCTGGGGCCTTTTCTCGGCCCCCGGGCTGCCCCCTCCCTCTGGGGCCCTTTTCTCGGCCCCCGGGCTGCCCCCTCCCTCTGGGGCCTTTTCTCGGCCCCCGGGCTGCCCCCTCCCTCTGGGGCCTTTTCTCGCCCCCGGGCTGCCCCCTCCCTCTGGGGCCTTTTCTCGGCCCCCCGGGCTGCCCCCTCCCTCTGGGGCCTTTTCTCGGCCCCCGGCTGCCCCCTCCCTCTGGGGCCTTTTCTCGGGCCCCCGGGCTGCCCGCCCTCCTCTGGGGGCCTTTTTCTCGGCCCCCGGGCTGCCCCCTCCCTCTGGGGCCTTTTCTCGGCCCCCGGGCTGCCCCCTCCCTCTGGGGCCTTTTCCTCGGCCCCCCGGGCTGCCCCCTCCCTCTGGGGGCCTTTTCTCGGCCCCCGGGCTGCCCCCTCCCTCTGGGGCCTTTTCTCGGCCCCCGGGCTGCCCCCTCCCTCTGGGGCCTTTTCTCTCGGCCCCCGGGCTGCCCCCTCCCTCTGGGGCCTTTTCTCGGCCCCCGGGCTGCCCCCTCCCTCTGGGGCCTTTTCTCGGCCCCCGGGCTGCCCCCCTCCCTCTGGGGCCTTTTTCTCGGCCCCCGGGCTGCCCCCTCCCTCTGGGGCCTTTTCTCGGCCCCCGGGCTGCCCCCCTCCCTCTGGGGCCTTTTCTTCTCGGCCCCCGGCTGCCCCCTCCTCTGGGGCCTTTTCTCGGCCCCCGGGCTGCCCCCCTCCCTCTGGGCCTTTTCTCGGCCCCCGGGCTGCCCCCCTCCCTCTGGGGCCTTTTCTCGGCCCCCGGGCTGCCCCCTCCCTCTGGGGCCTTTTCTCCGGCCCCCGGGCTGCCCCCCTCCCTCTGGGGCCTTTTCTCGGCCCCCGGGCTGCCCCCTCCCTCTGGGGCCTTTTCTCGGCCCCCGGGCTGCCCCCTCCCTCTGGGGCCTTTTCTCGGCCCCCGGGCTGCCCCCTCCCTCTGGGGCCTTTTCTCGGCCCCCGGGCTTGCCCCCTCCCTCTGGGGCCTTTTCTCGGCCCCCGGGCTGCCCCCTCCCCTCTGGGGCCTTTTCTCGGCCCCCGGGCTGCCCCCTCCCCTCTGGGGGCCTTTTCTCGGCCCCCGGCTGCCCCCTCCCTCTGGGGCCTTTTCTCGGCCCCCGGGCTGCCCCCCTCCCTCTGGGGCCTTTTTCTCGGCCCCCGGGCTGCCCCCCTCCTCTGGGGCCTTTTCTCGGCCCCCGGGCTGCCCCCTCCCTCTGGGGCCTTTTCTCGGCCCCCGGGCTGCCCCCTCCCTCTTGGGGCCTTCTCTCGGCCTTTCTCGGCCCCCGGGCTGCCCCCTCCCTCTGGGGCCTTTTCTCGGCCCCCGGGCTGCCCCCCTCCCTCTGGGGCCTTTTCTCGGCCCCCGGGCTGCCCCCTCCCTCTGGGGCCTTTTCTCGGCCCCCGGGCTGCCCCCTCCCTCTGGGGCCTTTTCTCGGCCCCCGGGCTGCCCCCTCCTCTGGGGCCTTTTCTCGGCCCCCGGGCTGCCCCCTCCCTCTGGGGCCTTTTCTCGGCCCCCGGGCTGCCCCCTCCCTCTGGGGCCTTTTCCTCGGCCCCCGGGCTGCCCCCTCCCTCTGGGGCCTTTTCTCGGCCCCCGGGCTGCCCCCTCCCTCTGGGGCTCTTTTCCTCGGCCCCCGGGCTGCCCCCTCCCTCTGGGGCCTTTTCTCGGCCCCCGGGCTGCCCCCTCCCTCTGGGGCCTTTTCTCGGCCCCCGGGCTGCCCCCTCCCTCTGGGGCCTTTTCTCGGCCCCCGGGCTGCCCCCTCCCTCTGGGGCCTTTTCTCCGGCCCCCGGGCTGCCCCCTCCCTCTGGGGCCTTTTCCTCGATTTTCTGTGTGGCTGTAAGCTGTTATATTACATATTAAATTTCTACATGCATATCATCCTACTGTACCCTTTTTCAATTAACCCTGGGCAATGAATGGTGACACCTAACACAGTAAGATCCCCAACTGTGACCCCCTCCACCCCCACACAGCATTCCATGCAGTATAATGGGCCCCTATATAGTATAATGGCCCCTATTATCTCTCCAAATGGTATAATGGTCTCCATACAGCCCTCCTCACAGTATAATGGCTCACACACAGTCTGATAGACCCCCACACAAACTTTCATACTGAGTAGATGCTTGCTTACAGTATAATGGCACTCCAATAATAAGTAAATTATAAAGACTCCCTCATAGCCTTGAAATAATATAATTGGCCTGACAAAACTTTCCACATAGTATAATGGGCCCCTACATCGTCTTCCATACAGTAATGGGCCTTATGTCCTCCATGTATTATAATGCACCCCATATTTCGTGTTATGCACCGCTTGTATTCCTCAATATAGTATTGTGCGCCCCCATATAGTGTTATGCACCTTCATATGCTTTTAGGCAACCCCATATAGTAGTGTGCAGCCCCAATAGTCGTCTGGCCACCGTGATACATAAACTCACTTCTTCCGCTCTCGATCTCCTCAGCAAGTCTACTCAACTGCTGCTTTCGTCACATCTCAGCACAGCGGCACAAAGTGGTGACATGATAGCGCTCCGCTGTTCTGACACATCAGAGTGCTGTAGACACAGCGGGAGAGTGATGAGAGAGCAGTGATGGCAAACCTTTCACAGGCTGAGTGCCCAAACTGCAGACACAATTTTTAACTTTTTTTTTTTCCTTCTACAAAGTGCCAACTGGTAATTTAACAAATTCTATTATGTTAACAATTGATTTTAAACTTACCTTTGCAGTCTTCTCTTCAGCAGGGGGGCATCAAGCTCATGCCTGCTTAACACACATTGAAGCTGAGCCACTCCACTGCTCTTTCTAGCGACAGCAGTTGATCGATCTTTATGGAAAAAATGCATAATATTACATATATTTTTAGCTTAGAATGCAATCCGATTCCATCCTGAAATTCACATCTACATTTCAAAGTGTCAACATCTCTAAATCTTATGAAGACATACGAGTTGTTCCTCTCCCCTTTCATTATGTAGTAATGTCCCCCATCCTGTACTAACATCCCCCTTCCTGGTAAATATGACACCATCATGAAATAGACTTCCTACATTCTGTATTTGTCCCCATCATGGCCCCATCCTGATAAATGTCCCCATCCTGGCAAGTTCCCTCCACATCCTGGCAGGCTCACCCATCTAGCAGGTCCCCAATTGCTAATACAATTGATAGTGTGATTCTTGATGGGGGCACAGTGTCAGTGCTTACTCCGTGCCCCCTTAACTAATGGGCCCCAAAGTGATCATGTTGCATGCCTCTATTAGCAGTATGCCCCTGGGTACTGTATGTGCTGTGAGCATCTGTACAAATCAGGGCAGGAGGCTAATTGGAAATTTCTACAATCATTGGTCGGCCGCACAAAATGATGAACTTACAAATTACCCTGCTATATTTTGGTAAAACAATGAACTCCCTCCTACTGTGGTGGCTGGAGCTGCTTCTTTGTGCGGGTTTGATATTAGGCGATATTGATCTTATTGCTTCTCACTACTGCTTTTCCAGGTTTGTGTCAGCTGGGTCTGCTGTATATACATCACATAGGAAATGCTGGGGTGGGTCTGCTGTATATACATCACATAGGAAATGCTGGGGTGAGATACATTACTGAGGTGGGCTGGGGGGCCTAGACATGACTGGGGGGGATATACAGGACTTGGGGCATATACATCACAGGGAAGGGCTGTGGGGCATAGATGTTACTGGGGAGGTCTTGGGGGCATAATGTGACTGGGAGGCTAGATGGAACTGGGGGTCCTATACGGGACTAAAGAGGTTGGGAGGGGCTTACATGGTACTGAGGAGGCTGGGAGGGGTCTATACGAGACTGGGGAGGCTGATATGAGGCCCAGACAAGACAGGGGGACTAGACATCACAGGAAACACTGGGTGCATATACATCTCTGGAGATGCTGGGGGTATATACACCACATGAGGGGCAGGAGGCATATACACCACAAGGGAGGGCTGGGAGTCATCACTGGGGGGGCCTAAACATGACTGGAGAGTCTTGGTGGGGGTCTAGATAGATTATGCTATTTGATGTTTGGTAGCCCTTGTCACAGCCGTCTGACTTGTACAGATAAATGTCTAAAAAGAGCAACTATAGCAGACACCAGGTCCCAAAATCCAGCACCTATGTAACAGAACTGTCCAATCACACAAAGCATTGCAGTATCCAGGCAACTGAAAGGCCAATCATAAAGAAGGTATGTAAAAGCTTTCCAATCCTGTGAACGAATCCCTATCATAGCAACCATACAGACCAATCATGAGAGCCCATCTATATGTTTTATACACCTTCACAGTACATACTCGCTCACATATAATATCTAATACACGCAGCTCCGCTACATGGGTAAGGGACTATTGACAGAATGTAAGTGAACCCTCTAACTCAGAGGTCTCAAACATGCGGCCTACAGACACCTAGACCCCGTGACTATTGTGGCACATATATACACATCTACACTAATAACAAGGGATATTGCAACAGGATGGGCACATTAGTACAAGGGAACAATATGGGCACATTAACACAGGATGGGGAGACATTATACAAAATGTTGGCTTAAATTACTATATGGTGGTAATTGTAAAATATTACTTACAAGAAGTGGATAAAATGGGGAAAACTAATTTTTTTTTCCCCCATTGAAAATACTTTTTTATATATACTGAAATAAAAAAAGTGCACATTTGTTATAATAAACGAGCGAAAATGTTAAAAAAAAAAAAAAGTGATGCATATTTTATTCTATAAACATTTGGAATCACTAAAAAAATGTCACTGGGTCCACCAAAAAATGCAGCCCTGCCAATAATTTTTTTTTTCGATATGCAACTCTTATACTCAGCCAAGTTTGAGACCCCTGCCCTAACTTATTAGGCCCCTATTCAAATGAACTGCATTAATGCATGTGCGCCCCTAGAGTGAAGCAACACAATGTGAGGCTTTCCAGACTGACTTTGCCTTTTTTGGACATTTATTTATTTATTTATTTATTTATTTATTTATATATATATATATATATATATATAATATATATATATATAATTTTATCCCCATCCCCCCCCCACTTAGTCTGGTGAAACCTCTCCTCATTTATCAAAGCTTTATAATTAAAAAAAACAAAAAACCCTCTCCTAGTTATCCATAGAAACCAGCCATGATTAATAAAAGCTGAGGCCTGACTGGTTGCTATGGGGTAACAAGAACAGTTGTAGTAATGTTATATATTCTCCATAACTTCTCACCTTTCTCGCCCACCAGGCCGATGTGACTGGGTCCTGAGTCTCTGGAAGATTTGCTGTAATGGCTCGTCCTCCATTTACATCTGAGTCTTGTCATGGCTCTGTGAAGGTGTGCTAAGAAGCAGTTATCCTTTAATTATTTTTTCTTGTCTTTACCCTCCTTTCAATGTCCATGTTCTCTAATTGGTTTCTCTCGCCACGCTTTCCTTCTCATCCTTTGGTTTCCAAATCCTTTGTCTTCTTCGCTTTCCCCACTCTGAGCGCTCACATGTATCTCTACTCTCCTGCAGTGAGTGAGTGCAAAGCACCTTAGCTGTGCGCCTGTGCTGCCACATTCTGGAACCTACCATTGTGATGTCATACAGCTGCCACATTCTACCACCTGCCATTGTGATGTAATTGCTGTGTCAATGTATCTAGCTCCCAGCCATCTTGGATCCTGCTGGACTGTCCTGATTTTGAGGGACATATCTTGGTAGATAAAGGCATTCTGCCACCATATGATATGTATTTAATGCTGCAGATATTTTAAAAGTGTATATGTGTGTGTGTGTGTGTGTGTGTATAATATATATATATATATATCTATTTATTTTTTTTCAATTTAAATGTATTAATTATGAAAGTTCAAATTAAACGCAAAGCTTCACTGTGCAATCAATTATCTTCAGATTGAGTTCTTTATAGTAAGGGATTCCAGCTTAAAGCCGTGACCACCGGCTACATGGATACAAGGATAAAGTGAATCCCATGGGTAACTTAAAAAAAAAAAGTTGAAGGATTTTTACTAAATGCTCCATGAACGCATTTCTGGCATTATACGACCTTAGTCAGAGTCTGGAAATTGCATCATGGGACATTTGTGTAACCCCTTAACAAGCGCGGGCAGTAAAATTACGTCCTAAGCAGTCATAGTGTAATCTCCACCGGCTGCTGGTGGGGAACTGCACACATGTCAGCTGACTTTAACAACTGACATGTGTGCATTGCAGGCACAAGTGGATCCATGTTCCACCCATGCCTTACCCCTAAATCTTCACTTACCCGGCTTCATCAGCATCGCATTGACGTGATCACTGTGAGCGAATGGTTGTCATGGTAGGACAGGGTCATGTGATGACTCCCGTAGCTAGCATTAATCACTTCCTGTTTCACTCGGCCGGCTGCTGCCAGTGACGAGGTGAGTGTTTCTGTGATCACAGCTGTGTAGCTGTAATGAACAGAAATACCTCTGCAATCAGACTGCAGATCCTCATAATTGTAAATGGTGCTCAGAAAAATGATCAATATAATACAAATTTGTGGCACACGTGGGATTGTGAGAAAATATTTTTTACTTTAGTGATTTCTGCAAAAAGTCAAACCGTCGTTTTTTGTTTTTTTTTGCCAATGTTTGGGCTCTTATATTCAGAGCCTTCGTCTGGGCAAAATTGATTCTGAGGTTGACTATGACAGACTTGCAGAACTAGTTGCCTGAAGCAGTAATGAGTGCCTTGTTATTAGGACAAGGAAGCAGCAGCCTTCACACCGGATATTCCTCCCAGGCACCCAGCTGCTCTCCTAAGGCGCCAGCCCTCCATTATCTTCACCACAGATGTCATGGATTGTGATAGGTTAATCTCCAGTGGCTGTCGCTAGCAGCAATTCCCTACACATGTCAGCAGATTTAAACAACTGACGTGTTGCTATCATGCACGAGTGGATCTGTATTCCACTCATGCCTGTTAACACCTTGCATCTCACTGTCTAAATGTGACAATACCACAGCAAGCAGAAAGTCCAGCACCACAGAGCTAACGATAGATGTTTTTGTTTCTTATTTTAATTAGTCCCTATATTAGACATTATATTTTATTGCACTGATTGCATGTATAATGTATTGAAATGCACCCAAATGCAAAGGTCATGGCATTTTCTCCTGTTACCCTTGTGAAAATGGAAAACTTGAGGCTAAAGTAACATTTTTGTGGGAAAGAAATTTTCATTTTTTTTTATTCCTTCCACATTGCCTTATTTCCTTTGAAGCACCTACAGGGTTAATACGTGCCAGCATTGAGAAACATGTGATGGTGTCTCCGTGGCATTCTTATTTTGCATATTTTCCCAGGGGGCCTTGTTCTAGTGTCACTGCATTGAGAAACACGTGATTGTGTCTCCGCGGTGTTGGATGTTGATCTCCCCGAGGTCAACCATCCTTACCTATGTTGAATATGGATTTGAGCAGTTTGAGGGGTGCTGTTATTGTAATGATGTGAGTTTTGGGTATTTTCAAAGTCACTTCAAATGTGATGTGGTCCCTAAAAATATTTTTGTTAATTTTGTTGGAGAAATGAGAAATTGTTGATAAACGTAACTCCTCCAACTTCCTAACAAAAAAATGTTTGAAATATTGTGATGATGTAAAGTAGACATGTGGGAAATGTTTGTTCACTATTTTGTGTCATATAACTCTCTGGCTTAAGGACATTCAAAATTAAAATTTTGAAAACATTTTCACCAAATATTTTCTTAAACAAATATCATCCTAACTTTACCACTAACTTGAAGTACAATGTGTCACGAGAAAATTGGCCTGGTCAAAGGTGAAAACTAGCAGGGAGTGAATGGGTTAAAAAATAAAGATGATAAAAAATGAGTAGTCTATGGTATCACCACATTCAGAAAAGTCGCAGTTATCTTGATATAACATTATTTAACCCAGTGGCAAACACTATAAATGGAAAACATTCAGGAAAACCAAAATGTCATTTTCTTGGTCTCTGCAATACCATAAAAATGCTGTAACAATCAAATTGTCATATCTATCCCAGAATGGTGTAAACAAAAAATGGCGTTTTGCCCAACAAAAATAAGCCATAACACAACTCGATTGTCTACAAAATTAAAACATTATGGATCTCAGAAAATGGCGACAACCCCCCCCCCCCCCCCAAGTTTTGGGGGTTTTTTTCCCACCTCTAAAAAAAGTAAAAAAAAAAATTGACATGTTTGGTATCACTGTAATCAAACTGATAGAAGAATCATATTGCCAGGACCTTTTACCATATAGTGTACGCCATTAAAACAATCCCAATGCCAAAATTATGTTTTTTAATTTCACCGCAATTGGAATATTCTTTTTTTAGTACACTATGTAATAAAATGAATGGTGTCATTCAAAAGTACAAGACGACCCTGAAAAAACCCCATCATATGTCTATGAAGACAGAAAAATAAAAAAGTTATGGCTCTGGGAAGTGGAGGAAAACGGAAAAATTGAAACCGCATAAAAAGGAAATCGTGCACATTGTCAAGGTTAATGTATATACTGAGACATACTGTATAAGCAAAGCATATCCTATGACCAATAATACACAGGGGCATCTGTCACCTCAGGAATCCATAGCAGAAAAAATGTATACAATTAACATTTTAATTTTCTTAATTTAATAGTAACTTTATTGGTTATTTAATAAAAGTTTTGTACAAACACGTACACTTTACAGCACTTATGTATTCTTTTCCCATCCTCAATCAACACAGAGGAAGAGGAGGAGAAAGAAAGAAGAAAAGGAATTAAAGAAAAAATTGGAGAGGTTGTAGGTAGAAAATGTTGATTACTTTAATACAATTATTCTATACGAGTTATTTTAACAAACACATAGTGTATACATTAAACAAATGTCTGCATATGATGTAAATAGTCTTATGATCAGTTTCCAACAAAATTTAAAACATGAGGGGTATACTGCCGTAGAAGGAAAAGTGTCTGCAATAAAATGCCAGTAATCTGCAGGCAAAGGAGCTATTTGTAGATAAATACTGGTTTAACCATGTGCAGCAATGTAATAGGAAGTGTGACTCAGGGAGAAAAAAAAATGATGTTCTCCCTGCAACCACTCACTTCCAATCATCGGTGCCAGGGCAGTGATCCGTCAGTGACCAGGCACCTGCTGTCCGCTTGGTCAAGACCCTGGTGGAACAAGGCTCTGCTGGAATAGACCCTGCCGCCCCCGCCGAGGCCCAACGACTGTGGTGGGAACGAGCCCGGCTGTACCTGCACCAGGGGAAGCTGTATCGGGAATTTATCAACCCAAAGACCCACAAGAAGGTTCGTCATCTGGTGATTCCCCAGGCTAACGTGCCCACTGTCCTGCAGGCATACCATGACGGTGCCGGGCACTTTGGGTGGAAGAAGCTGGAGATGCTGTTGAGGGAGCGATTCTATTGGAGTGGAATGCGGGAGTCTGTGGAGGCCTGGTGCCGAGAATGTGGTCCCTGTGCACTGAGAAGAAAGGACGAGGCCAGCCAGAAGACCCCTTTGCGCCCAATCATCACACATCAGCCGCTGGAGCTGGTCGCCCTCGACCACGTGAAGCTCACCCCTAGCCGAAGTGGGTACACCTACGCTCTGACCATTGTAGACCACTATTCAAGATTCATGGTGGTTGTCCCAGTCAAGGACCTGACCGGCCGTACCGCCGCTAGAGCATTCCAAGCCTATTTCTGTCGACCGCACGGATACCCAGAGAGGGTGCTTATCAACTGGGGCCCGGCTTTCGAAGCGGAGGTGTTTCAAGAATTCTGCCAGTTGTACGGCTGCAAGAAAATGGCCAATGGCATGTGTGAGAAGATGAACCATCTGGTCCTGGGTCTCCTCAAGACACTACCGCTAGAAGAGCGGAACCTGTGGCCGGAAAAGCTACCTGACCTGGTCGATATGTAGAATAATATCCCTTCTAGGTCTACCAAATGTACACCGGCGTACCTGATGAGAGCTCGGCCCAGTCGGCTGCCAGTAGACCTGGAAATGGGTTTGGAAGCCCCAGAAGCCCTCCCTTCGACTGCTGGATGGGACACTCGGCAGAGGGCGCAGTACCGAGAGGTCCAAGAATATGTAGAGAAGAACTTGTGCCGGAGTCGGGGACAGCAGGAGCAGTGCTTCAACAGGAAGGCTCCTGCAGGTCCCGTTCAGCCTGGGGATGTAGTACTGAAGCGAAAGAGAAGAACCCATAAGCTGGACGATCAATGGGAGAAGATCCCGTATGTTATACAACCCACTGAATGGGGGAATGAGAAGGCCTACCAGATCAGTCGCGACCAGGGGAAGACTTTGGCCACGGTTTCCAGGGACCACCTGAAGAGGTGCCCACCGCCGTTAAGGGTGGCAACTGAATTGCCGGCCCCCAGGCCGGCTGGAGGGACAGAAAAAGAGGTAATCCACACCATGATGGGCGATTTCCTGGCAGATTGGCCTACGCAGAACGGCGCAGTGATTCTTCCAGTGATACTGTTCCCACAACCCTTGGAGGAAAAAGAGATGGAAGTAGCCGCTAATGAAGCCGCCAGTGAACCAGTGCCCAGGGATGCGCCTGTACCCAGCTCCCCTATGTCTCCGCCTGCCCCACACGATAGACGGGAAGAGGAGCCAGTTGTTTCCTCTGCCCCACTGCCTGTCACTGTTGACATTGGGCCCCGAAGGTCCACACATCCCAACCTAGGTCGACCCCCACTTAGGTACAGGGAAACTACCATTTAGGGGCATTATGTGTTGAATGTGTAAATAAGAAAGCGAATGACTGTGAATCAACCGAGCAAATCACCTGATTATCCGTCCTGAGAGAACCGTCCCCGTTGGGACTGGAGTTGTTGTCCCTTAATCAACCGTTGATTACCCCCCACCATGCATAAGAAACTGCTTATGAACATGCCTGAGAACTAGCAAGGCACCCAAGAACTTGTGGGGTTGTAAATATGTTGGGGTTTGCTTTCCGTTACCGCCTCCGGAGAGGATGATTTGGAGGATGGGCCTGGAGGAAAGAGATGGCCCAGGCCCGCCACTACCGCAACCGGTGGCAATCCTCCGGGGGTCAGGGGTCCCCCATGGACGTGGGGTCCCCTGAAGTGACCGTCGGGTGCGAGGCACCGTACCAGTTCCCGCTCGGGCAGCCTGGATCTGGACTGGGGTCAAGGGGTGCTGCCCATTTTCTTAGGGGCAGCATCAGGGCCAGGTTGCTTGGGTGGGAGAGCGGAAGCCGTCCGTTTAATGTTAATAAAAATGTAAATATTTGTTTTTGCAACGTTTAAGTGACCTGCCTCCCGTATGGGAAGATTTTAAATGCATAAACTGTTGATGTTTTATGTTTTTACAGTTTAAAAAGAAAATAAAACCGGTGGTGGACGGGCAGCCCGCTGAAGTGGAGGAACAGACTGGCCGTGTCCGGGTGTGTGGCCCGGGCACCAAGAGCAAGGTTGGCAAACGGTGGTGGCCGTCTGCAGGAGAGGCAGAACGACGCGGAACCGTAGGACCGGGGTCGGGCGGTGGCCCGCCGGTACTGAACCGGGGAGCGAAGAGAAGCCAGCACACTCAGGCAGGGCCTGCGGACCCTGACCAGGCTTGGAGCCGCCATTAAAGGTCAAATTCGTTTGACCGGAACCCCAGGGGTTTCCAAACAGCCAAGACCCGATTGAAGGCAACCATCCAACCAGCAAAAGGAAATACAGCTACCGCCACAGCTAGAGTTCCAAGAACCAGAGCCTGCGGGCAAAAGGGGCTCCTCCAGCACACATACACGCCGGGGAGCGGGTTACCGGTGGGAATCCACCGGGACCGAACAAACACACACAGGTGCAGGGAACAGCAGCCACCACCAACCGTCCGGGAGAAACTACAGCAGCCGACTGCGGGACCCGTCCATCCAGCCGTTTGTTTTACCAGAGACTTTGCATATCTTTGTGGCTGAGTGAGTACAACTATGCCATCCGGCGCCGCGCTGCCCCCGCGACCCTGCACCTCACCAACCCTGCACGCCCCCGTCACCTCACCGGGCCCCGGGACAACCAACCCCTACCCACGGAGGGGGAAAAGAACAACCCAGCTGCTCCCTGCCATCGCTCCCGGGAGACCCGTCACCAGCAGCGGTGGTGCCCCAACCTCACCACAAACCGTGGGTGGCGTCACGGACCAAATCCCCAAACCCAAACTACCCCCCTTTTCACTCACGGGCGAAGAGTGCCCCTCGAGTCCCCGGATTCGGCCCACCGCTCGAGCTATCGAGCAGAGCAGCCATCGCAGCAGCGCCGCACCCGAGCGTTAGCGAGCGCAGCGGCGTCCTCCCCACCCGCGACATTAATAATTCTAAATAATATAATAAATGAGAGTGGAGAAATAGCAGATACTGAGACACTGCAATGTGGTGTGTGTGTCACCAATAACACTCATCCCGGGTGACATGGTAGATATGTTGGTGAAATTACACCTTTACATTTCTAATGGCCGCTCAGGTTTATGGGGGTTCAGCATTTCCTCTAAAAAAATAGTGATTGTCTAACAAACTAGAAAACACTGGTGATCAGCATCAGTGATTCTCTCATTGTGTTTGGCCTTAAGCCCGCTTGACACGCTGCAATGTATCTTACAATGTGTCGGCGGGGTCACGTCGTAAGTGACGCACATCCGGCATTGTAAGGTACATTGCAGGGTGTGACAGGTACGGAAAATCCGTTCATCGCATACACATCGTACCTTTCTCTAAAATTGAACGGCAGGTTGTTCAATGTTCCCGAGGTAGCACACATCGCACTGTGTGACACCCCGGGAACGATGAACAGATCTTACCTACGTCCTGCAGCTCCCGGCTGACAATGCGGAAGGAAGGAGGTGGGCGGGATGTTTACGTCCCGCTCATCTCCGCCCCTCCGCTTCTATTGGCCGGCTGCCGCGTGACGTCGATGTGACGCCGATCGTCCCTCCCACTCCAGGAAGTGGACGTTCGCCGCCCACTGCGAGGTCGTATGGACGGGTAAGTACGTGTGATGTGGGTTAATCGTTTGTGCGGCACGTTCAACAAATTGAACGTGCCGCATATACGATGGGGGCGTTGTAAATCAAATACGATATCGTATGCGAAATTGCAACGTGTAAAGCAGGCTTTACAGAGGTATTCCCATCTCCAAGATCCTGTCCCAATATTTAGTAGGTGTAAAAATAATTATATTCGCTAATGCCTCTAATCAGAAATGTAATATAGGTCTCCTGATTCGCTGTCGCTTACCTCATGTGCAGGTAATTACAGTAGCTTAGTTATCCATGGTTACAGCTCACTCATATGGTGACAGCCAGTTACTTAGGTGCTTGTGATCGTCACCATGGAAACCTAAACTGCAATCCCCTGCACATGAGGTAAGAAACATAGATAATCAGAAGAACTATACTACATTTCTACGTGGAGGTATTTGCTATTATTATTATAATTATTATTATTATTATTACACCTACTACATATTGGGATAGGATCTTGGAGATGACAATACCTCTTTAACCTGAGTTTTTTTAAGCCTTCTGTATTCTTGAGTAAGCTGCTGATTTTGCTGGGCAATGCCAGGGGTCAGCCACATATTTCTCTTACAGTAATCCATGATGTTTGTTTAGATGAATTGAAGGTAGGCGTGTCGCGGGCGGGGAGGGGGCCGCTGCTCTCACTACCACGCTCTGGTCCGGCGCTGCTGCTGCTTGCTGCTCGGTGGCTCGAGCGGTGGGCCGGATCCGGGGACTCGAGCGGCGCTCCTCGCCCGTGAGTGAAAGGGGATGGTTTTTGGGGTTTGGGAAGTCAGTCCGTGATGCCACCCACGGCTTGTGGTGAGGTTGGGACACCACCGCTGCTCTGGACGGGGATCCCGGGAGCGATGACAGGGAGCAGCCGAGATGTTTCTCTCCCCTCCGTGGGTAGGGGGTTTTGGTGGTCCCGGGGCCCGGTGAGGTGACTGGAATGTGGATGGCAGAGTTTGGTGAGGTGCAGGGTCGCGGGGGCAGCGCGGTGCAAGACGGCACGGTGGTACTCACTCAGCCAATAACGTATACGGAGTCTCTGGTAAAACAAACGGCTGGATGGACGGGTCCCGCAGGCGGCTGCGGTGGTCACTCCCGGTAGGCTGGCGGTGACTGCCTTTCCCTGCACCTGTAAAGTTCCTTCGGTTCCAATGGCTTCCCACCGGTAACCCGCTCCCCAGCTTGGATAGATGCCGGAGGAGCTCCTTTTGCCCGCAGGCTCTGGCCCTGGGAATTGTAGCCTTGGCGGTAACTGTATTTCCCTTCTCTGGTTGAGCGGTTGCCTTCAATCGGGTCTTTGTTGCTGGGAAACCCCGGAGGTTCCCGTCGCTAACAGATTTGACCGGTTTAACGGCGACTCCAAGCCTGGTCAGGGTCCGTAGGCCCTGCCGAATGGTGCTGGCTTCTCTTTGCTCCCAGGTCCGGTACCGGTGGGCCACCGCCCGACCCCGGTCCTACGGTTCCGCGTCGATCGGCTTCTCCTGCAGACCAACCAACCGCCTGGCTCCACGCCACCTGGTGTAGACATCAGCCCCTAGAGGGAGGCAACAAGGATTTGTGTGTGACTGATGTGCCTAACCGGGGTGTGGGGTGTGTTGTTGCACTACCTGTGACGTCCTGGCTTGTCCAGGACAGGCACACCAGTAGGCGGGACCAGGTGGAAGGAAATGCCCACCTAGGGGTCTAGAGAGTCCGGGGGGGGGGGAAGAGTGAGTTCAGGTTGAGCTTCAAGTGAGAGTTGAAGTGGAGAGTGAGAGTTGAGAGAGGAGAGAGTAAAGTGCAAGTGAGAAGCCAGAGAGGAAAGGCCGTCGGGGTTGGAGCCCCGGCGAGCTGGCTAGGTGGCAGACGGTGGTCCGTGTCTGACAGGAGACGGGAAGACGGCTGCCGGAGATCTGAGGTGGACAGGGACAGGGTAGGAGCCTGCCGGTACAGACACAGGAGAACCGACCCGGAAACCGTGCACAGAGGGGGTACCTGGACCCTGAAGCAGAGACTGGAACAACCGACTTTGTTAATTAACCAGTTGAGGACAGGATTACAGGTCCTGTCCCACACAAAGTCCCAATAGCAGACCAGCAGCCCACCGGGGGGGATAGGGCATCCGCCAGGGCCCCTTTAGATCCCAAGGGTCAGCGTCTGCGGGCAAGGCTCCCACCCGTAGTTCTGGGAGCGGACTCCTGAGTTCCATACCGAAAAGTCCAAACTAAAAACAGTTCAGAGGAAAGTGACACAGACCATCACCCCGGTGAGGGACCAGAATACACCCGGCCGCGGAGCTCTGGCCACTGCACCTTAGTTACACTGGACTTGTGTGATTTCTTCAATAGTGAGTAGCCTAACATCCCCGGTCCGACCGGGTTCGCCGGCCCCTGCAGCCACCATCCTCAGCACAGAGACACTGGGCCCCGGGGCATCCATCCCTATCCACGGAGGGGTTAACATCCAGCTGCCATCCCATCGCCCCCGGGTGCTCCCCAACAGTAGCGGTGGTGTCACATCTCACCACTAGACTTGAGCGATGTTCGAGGTTCGATATTCGCCAATTTCATGTTCGAATGATTTTACGGGTGCTTGAGATCGAATTCGAGCTTTTTGCTAAAAGCTCGACAGTTCGAGTAACGTTCGAGAATGGTTCAATCAACAAAAAGCCTAGCTAGTTACTAGCTGGCTTTTTACTTTAATAGTGTGAGTCACTGTGATTTACGCTATTATCAAATTTCAGCATATAGTGTATGGGGGGGACGCGGTTTAGATCTGTGCTGCTGCTGAGTGCTGATATAATGCTGATTGCCATTTTTTTTTTCCTAACCGTGCGTGCAGTGGGGCGGGCCAGGCAGTCAGCCAATCACAGACACACACACAGCTAAGTGGATTTTTGCCAGACAAGCAAGTGCATGTGTCATAGGCTGTGCATGTCACATGTCCTTGCCTTATAAGATACTGCCATTTTCCCTGTCGCCGCCATTATCTGCCTTCTGTGTGTGGGTGACAGTCACCGCTCACGCTGCTGCTCCCGCTCCTGCTGTGTGCGCTATAGACATAGTGCAATCTACATCGCATTGTAGGGATTAGGGACTGCTGGTTATTTCAGCCCTTTTCAGGGCTGATTTCCAGGCGTTCATAGCCATAGCTGCTAGGCAGGTCTGTGCAAACGCTGTGTACAGCTTTAGATAACAACGTCTGACTTCCTCAGCTCAGGAAATTCCTTGCTGCATTTTTTCATTAGCAGGGATAGAAAGTGAGGCTTCCTTTCCTGTCCTGGTACCCACAGAACCCGGGCACTTTACCCACCTGCCCAGTTTTGCCACGCTTTTTTTTTGCCCAAAGAGCTGACACTTTGTGTGCCATCCTAAAAGTGTCTGGAATACTAAGTTAGTGTTCCTTTCTTGTCCTGGTACCCACAGAACCCGGGCACTCTACCCACCTGTCCAATTCTGCCATGTTATTTTATTTAGCCAAAGAGCTGACACTTTTTGTGCCATCCTAAAAGTGTCTGGAATACTAAGTTAGTGTTCCTTTCTTGTCCTGGTACCCACAGAACCCGGGCACTCTACCCACCTGTCCAATTCTGCCATGTTATTTTATTTAGCCAAAGAGCTGACACTTTTTGTGCCATCCTAAAAGTGTCTGGAATACTAAGTTAGTGTTCCTTTCTTGTCCTGGTACCCACAGAACCCGGGCACTCTACCCACCTGTCCAGTTTTGCCATGCTATTTTATTTGGCCAAAGAGCTGACACTTTTTGTGCCATCCTAAAAGTGTCTGGTATACTAAGTTAGTGTTCCTTTCCTGTCCTGGTACCCACAGAACCCGGGCACTCTACCCACCTGCCCAGTTTTGCCATGCTTTTTTGTTTGCCCAAAGAGCTGACACTTTTTGTGCCATCCTAAAAGTGTCTGGAATACTAACTTAGTGTTCCTGTGCTGCCAATCAAGGTACACCACATGTGCATTCTACACTCCTCTCCATTACTGCAACGCAATTTTTAACTGCAGGTAGTTCAGCCAATCTGTGATGAAGGTGCAGGCGTGGATATAATGTTGCCTTCATCCAAAGGTGGTTCTCTTGATGTCTGAGAGAGCTCAACACCACCCGCTGTTTCCACTTCCAAAACAACTGACGACATGACAATCACACTCCCTGTTGTGGGTAAAGGGGTGGAAGGTCAGCGTGTAAAGCATGTGTGACTGCTGTCCCCACAGTCACAGAGGATGAAGAGCATGCAGATGCCATTGATGGGGCAGACGGTGGTTGCACCGCCCCGTTAGTCCGCATTGTAGCATAGTGACGTTTCCACTGTGACTTATGCGCTATCTTCCCACAGGTATGCCAATTCATCCATCCAACTTTCCCATGAACTGATCTGCTCTCCCCTTCTCTCTGCTGTGTGTTTTAATACATGGTATGTCAATTCATCCATCCAACTTTTCCAATATATCTGACCTGTTCCCTCTTTCTTCAATATCTCCCTGGCATGCTCCAGCATCTCACTGTGATCTCTCACCCCCTGTTCCCCACCTTACTTTTATGACCTTTGTTTATTTTGCCTATGTGAAGCTGCATCTGGCAATCTGATTGAGTGATCAAAGGGTTTTTGTTGCACCCCACCCCTTCACAGCTGATTGCACTTGTATGTGTATATACTGGGCCAACTAAAAGTCTGCACCAAGACAAGTATGCACCATATAAGTATGATGCATTGAATTAGGCCAGAATTGTGCCAGAAGTGTCCGGAAGGTGACTGCATACATAGTCACTGTAAACATTGTTTGTGTGTCTCTTAACTTTCACCTCTATAATACCTCACTTTCTACTGCACCCTCTGATCCCTAAACCCAGTAATGAACTTTTCATCTCTCCCTCCATCCTCCCCACCCATCTCACCTTTCCCTCACATATTTTCTTCCACATTTCACCTAGTGTCTCCAGACACACACGGCCACCTCACGGCCTCTCCTGCTCCCACCTACTAACACTCTCACTGCTTCTCCTCACTGCTGGAGATATCTCTCCAAATCCTGGTCCCCCTCACCACATCCCTAATGTCACTTCAAACCCTCATCCACAATCTAACACAAATTTCCGCACCCTCTCAAACCTCATACCCATTCACCCAGCCCCGCTCCCCCAGTCCCACTAACAGGAGCTCTATGGAACGCTCGCTCTGTCTGCAACAAACTATCCTACATCCATGATCTTTTCATCACTAATAAACTCTCTTTCCTCGCCATCACTGAAACCTGGCTCACTCCCTCTGACACAGCCTCTCCTGCTGCACTTTCATATGGCGGTCTCCAACTCTCTCACACCCCCGCCCCAGCAACAAGCATGGTGGAGGAGTTGGTTTGCTCCTGTCCGACCAATCCTCCTTTACACCAATTCCACTACCACCCTCTGTTACTCTCCCATCTTTTGAGGTGCACTCCGTATGCATCTACGCCCCCTCCAACCTTCAACTGGCTGTCATTTACCGCCCTCCAGGGCCAGCCACTGCCTTTTTTGATCATTTCACCACCTGGCTACTACACTTCCTTTCCACCGACATCCCCACCATCATTATGGGTGATTTCAATATCCCCATTGACACTTCCCACTCATCTGTCTCCAAACTTCTAACACTCGCTTCCTCCTTCGGCCTCACCTAATGGTCCTCTGCAGCTACTCACAAAGATGGCCACACGCTGGACCTCATCTTCACTCGCCTCTGTTCCCTATCCAACCTCTCTAACTCGCCTCTCCCCCTGTCTGACCACAACCTACTCACATTCTCTTCCCTCTCTTCGCCAAGTACGCAACCCCCCCTCCACAAACTTTCACACCCTCGCAGAAATATCAAACACATTGATTTACACGCCCTTTCTCAGTCCCTTCTCCCTCTCACAGACATTGCATTTCTACATGATGCAGATGCTGCTGCAACTTTATACAACACTACAATCTCTGCAGCTCTCGAATCAACTGCCCCCCTCACACACACCAAAACCCGCACAATCAACAGGCAACCCTGGCACACGAGGCAGACTAAAGAACTAAGACGGGCTTCCAGAATTGCTGAGCGCAGATGGAAAAGGTCTCATTTCACTGAGCACTTCATTGCATATAAAGAGTCCCTGACCACTTTCAAGTCCACACTCACTGCTGCAAAACAAACCTACTTCTCATCCCTCATATCTTCTCTCTCTCATAACCCTAAACAGCTATTCAACACTTTCAATTCTCTCCTCCGTCCTCCAGCACCACCTCCCTCTCCTCTCCTCTCAGCTGAAGACTTTGCCTCTTTCTTCAAGCAGAAGATTGACAACATCAGAGCAAGCTTTGGCCCACAAACACCACAGCCACTTCTCACAGCTACTCAGCCTTCTTCCTCCAAATCCAGCTTCTCCGCCATGACAGAAAACAATCTTTCCACTCTACTCTCAAGATCACATCTAACAACCTGTGCACTGGACCCGCTCCCATCCCACCTCATCCCCCAACATCACCGCAGTCCTCATCCCAGCCCTAACCCATCTCTTCAACCTATCACTAACAACTGGTGTATTCCCTTCATGCTTTAAACATGCCTCTATTACACCCATCCTCAAAAAGCCCTCCCTTGACCCATCCTCTGTGTAAAACTATCGCCCCATATCCCTTCTCCCCTATGCCTCAAAACTACTAGAACAACATGTCCATCTTGAACTGTCCTCATACCTCTCATCCTGCTCTCTCTTTGACCAGCTACAATCTGGCTTCTGACCGCATCATTCCACTGAAACTGCCCTAACTAAAGTCACTAACGACCTACTAACCACCAAAGCCAAGCAACACTACTCTATCTTCCTCCTACTGGACCTGTCCTCTGCCTTCGACACAGTAGACCATTCCCTCCTTCTACAGATTCTCTCATCTCTGGGCATCACAGACTTGGCCCTATCTTGGATTTCTTCATACCTAACCGACCGAACTTTCAGCGTGTCCCACTCTCACACCACTTCCTCATCTCGCCCCCTATCTGTCGGTGTCCCCCAAGGCTCAGTTCTTGGACCCCTGCTGCTCTCCATCTACACCTTCGGCCTGGGACAGCTCATAGAGTCCCACGGCTTCCAGTATCATCTCTATGCCGATGACACACAGATCTACGTCTCTGGACCTGACATTACCTCTCTACTAACCAAAATCCCACAATGTCTGTCTGCTATTTCATCCTTCTTCTCTGTGCGATTCCTAAAACGTAACATGGACAAAATAGAGTTCATTGTCTTTCCCCCTCCTCACTCATCTCCTCCAACAAGCCTTTCCATCAAACTTGATGGTTGCTCACTCTCCCCAGTCTTACAAGCACGTTGCCTTGGAGTAACCCTCGACTCTGCTCTATTATTCAAGCCACACATCCAAGCCCTCTTCAACTCATGCCGATTACAACTCAAAAATATCTCCTGAATCCGTGCTTTCCTTAACCAAGAATCAGCAAAAACATTAGTGCATGCCCTCATCATCTCCCGCCTTGACTACTGCAACCTCCTGCTCTCTGGCCTCCCTTCCAACACTCTTGCACCCCTCCACTCTATCCTAAACTCTGCGGCCCGCCTAATCCACCTCTCCCCTCGCTACTCCTCAGCCTCGCCACTATGCCAATCCCTTCACTGGCTTCCCATCACCCAACGACTCCAGTTCAAAACATTAACCATGACATACAAAGCCATGCACAACCTGTCTCCTCCCTACATCTGTGAACTAGTCTCCTGGTACCTACCTGCACGCAACCTCAGATCCTCACAAGATCTCCTTCTCTGCTCCTCTCTTATCTCCTCTTCCCACAATCGCGTCCAAGATTTCTCCCGTGCATCCCCCATACTCTGGAATGCTCTACCTCAGCACATTAGACTCTCACCTACCGTGGAAAGCTTCAAGAGGAACCTCAAGACCCACCTCTTCCAACAAGCCTACAACCTATAATAGCCCTCAGTCCAGTAGACCACTGCGCAACCAGCTCTGTCCTCACCTATTGTACCATCACCCATTCCCTGTAGACTGTGAGCCATCGCGGGCAGGGTCCTCTCTCCTCCTATACCAGTCTGTTTTGTACTGTTAATGATTGTTGCACGTATACCCTCTTTCACTTGTAAAGCGCCATGGAATAAATGGCGCTATAATAATAAATAATAATAATAATTTAAAGTAGTGAACAGGGTGGGCTTCCCAGTATACAGCAAAACCACACACTAGGAAAAGGACTCTAGACAGTTGGGTTGATAAATGATTGTTTTACTTTCCCAAAACGAACAATAAGAACCATTCATAAAACTGAAAGAACAGAACAACCTATTCACAATTCCAAAAGCCTACACCCCTATGCTGCGACAATCGTAATGGCGATTTATACCCCATGCTCACCAACTTTTTCCTAACCAAGGGACTGTCTAAAGAGTTGCCTACTACCTGGTAATCCCTCTGTGTAGCAGGAGTAATTGTGTGTGTGCGTGTGTGTTTGCGTGTGTGTGTGTGTGCGAACACAACTTACCAGTGTCGCATCACAAGAGCTTACAACTTATCTACCTAAAAATAGACAAAACCCATTACCCCCCCCCCGAATACCCTTGTTAGCTGAAGCCTCACAGATAAGGCAGATGATAAAGGTGGTGTCACACACAGCGACAACGACAACGCCGTCACTGCTACGTCACCATTTTCTGTGACGTTGCAGCGACGTCCCGTCGCTGTCGCTGTGTGTGACATCCAACGAGCTGGCCCCTGCTGTGAGGTCGCCGCTCGTTGCTGAATGTCCAGCTTCATTTTTTGGTCGTCGCTCTCCCGCTGTGACGCACAGATCGCTGTGTGTGACAGCGAGAGAGCGACGAAATGAAGCGAGCATGGAGCAGGAGCCGGCATCTGGCAGCTGCGGTAAGCTGTAACCAAGGTAAACATCGGGTAACCAAGGTGGTTACCCGATATTTACCTTAGTTACCAGCCTCCGCCACTCTCGCTGCCAGCGCCGGCTCCTGCTCTGTGCACATGTAGCTGCAGTACACATCGTGTAATTAACCCGATGTGTACTGTAGCTAGGAGAGCAGGGAGCCAGCGCTAAGCAGTGTGCGCGGCTCCCTGCTCTCTGCACTGTGACATGTAGCTGCAGTACACATCGGGTTAATTAACCCGATGTGTCCTGTAGCTAGGAGAGCAAGGAGCCAGCGCTCAGTGTGCGCGGCTCCCTGCTTTCTGCACATGTTGCAGCACTGTCGTTATGATCGCTGCTTCGGCTGCTGTGTTTGACAGCTAAGCAGCGATCATAACAGCGACTTACAAGGTCGCTGCTACGTCACAGAAAATGGTGACGTAACAGCGACGTCGTTGTCGCTGTTGTTTAGTGTGACCCCAGCTTTACAGTGTGAATGCAAACCAAACAGCTCATCAACACAGTCCTGGAAATCCTGTAAAGCAACACTCAATGCAAACATGTGTCGCTGTCCCTCTATGAGTTTAACTGTAAGTGACAATTTGACAGTGCAGAGGCAGCAAGTCTTATTGTCTATATAGTCGGCCTAACCAGAACAGATATATGTTTTGCTAAGAAAACAAAGTGTTGCGTGCATGCATCACTGTCTGGTCCCAGCCTACCGTACCCGGGTACTATTGTCGCAGGCGGAGGGGACGCGCTCGCTGCGCTCGGGTCCAGGGCTTCTGCTGCTGTTGCTCGGTGGCTCGAGCGGTGGGCCGGACCCGGGGACTCAAGCAGCGCTCCTCGCCCGTAAGTGAAAAGGGGTGGTTTGTTTAGGGAGATAGTTCGTGACGCCACCCATGGGTCGTGGTGATGATGGCACCACCGCTGCTGGTGACGGGGATCCCGGGAGCGATGGCAGGGAGCAGCTAGGATGCTATTCCCTCCATGGGTAGGGGTTGGTGATCCCGGGGCCCGGTGATGATGCGGGGAGACTGGATAGCTGGGGTGCAGGGTTGCAGGGGCAGCGCAGAGCGGTGCCGGATGTCACTGTTGTACTCACTCAGACAGAAGGTCACAAAGTCTCTGGTAAACCAAACTGCCGGATTGACAGGTCCCGCAGCCGGCTGCAGTGTCTTTGCTCTCCCTGGACAGGTGATGGTGGCTGTCTTACCCTGCACCTGTGTAGACTGTGTTGACTCCAATGGTTTCCCAACGGTAGTCCGCTCCCCGGCGTATAGGTACCGTAGGAGCCCTTTTGCCTGCAGGCGCTGACCCTTGGATCTCTAGCCTGTGGCAGTGGCTGTATATCCTCACGGTGTGGACTGTTGCCTTCTAGCGGGACTTGGGTGTTAGGAAACCCCTGGGGTTCCGGTCACTCTCGGATTTGACCGTTGTCGGCAGCTCCAAGCCTGGTCGGGGGTCCGATGGCCCTGCCTGTGTGCTTAACTTCACTCCGCTCCCCGGTTCGGTACCGGTGGGCCACCGCCCAACCCCGGTCCTACGGTTCCGCAGAGATCCGCTAACTCCTGCAGACGACCACCAACGTCTGCCGACCTTGCTGTCAGTGCCTGGTCTCCTACCCAGGCACACGCAGACGTTTTACTCCTCTCACTTTCGCCTCCAAAACTAATCTGACTCCTTTTCCCGCCTCCAGGCCTGTGAACTTCTCGGTGGGCTGGGACAACTGCCTGGCTCCACCCCACCTGGTGTGGACATCAGACCCTGGAGGGAGGCAACAAGGGTTTTTGGTTGACTGGTGTAACTATCCAGGGAGGGGGGTGTGTGTGTTGTTATGTCTGTGACTACCTGGCTAGTCCAGGGCGTCACATTCCCCCTTGGTGAAATGCAGACTGTCCGCGGGCTGCCTGTCCATCACCGGTTTTATTTTGTTTCTGCAAAATATAAATTAACATGTAGACATTCAACATATGCATTTTTTTTCATTCTTCCCTTATGGGAGGCTCGGTACTTTAACGTTGCAAACGGTAAACATTTTTATTTAAACGGACGGGTTCATGTTCCTCCGCTCCCCCACCCAAGCAATCTACACTTTGATGCTGCCCCTAAGAAATGGGCAGCACCCCTTTACCCCAGTCCTGGTCCAGGCTGCCCGAGCGGGAATGAGTACGGTGTCTCGCACCCGGCTTGTATTTCAGGGGACCCCACGTCCAGGGGGACCCCTGACCCCCGGAGGATGGTCACCGGTCCTGGTGGTGACCGGACCCCAGCCTACTCTGCTGCGGGTCCTCCCTCCAATCTGCCTCTCCGGAAGCGGCAACGGATCACAGCCCACAAACTATTTACAAGACCACTAGTTCGTGGTTGGCCTGCAAGTACTTGGCCTTGTCCATGAGCAGTTTCTCACGTGGGCTGTTTTGGGTAATCACATTGATGGTCCCAACGGAGACAGCTTGTCTTACAACGGATGGCAATCAGGTGAGACTTCAGATTGATTAGGGTTCATTCAACGGAAAACAGGGTGCTGAGGGTCCCAACGGGGACAACTGGGTTGCAACGGTGGACCGCTGCCACTATTTGAGGTCGCCCTCCTCATAGGCCTCCTCCAACTCAACATCCGGACGGCACGGTGGGGGAGGGGACTGGGACCGCCTCTGGGCACTGCAGCCTACCCTCTGCTTGACATCCAGGGCAAACCAGCCCCTCTCCCCGCAATGTCGGGTGTAAGTCACTAAGTCGCCCAGTTGTAGATCGCGACCAGGATGACCAGTTGGCAGGTGAGAGTTCACGTCTTGGCGGGCCACGAATATCTCGGCCTCCAGGCCCGGTTCGTACACGAAGCCGTATACCCGCTGAGGGTCAAACCGCCTCACCTTGCCTTCATGCAACGGGCCCCGCACCCGAAAGGTGGCATTGCGGAGATTGTCCTTCTCCTTTATGACATGTGCCAGCACTTCGGCCTTCTGCTGCTCCCTAGAGGCAATTTCCTGGCCCAGCTGGCTCGGCTCCCTGTCCCAGTAAGGGGCGTTTGCATGCCCCTGCGCGCGGGTTGGACCCCGCTGGATTTCGCCCACACCGGCCACGACCGGTAATCTCTTGTGGGGGTCCTGCGGGGACGTGGCCTGGGCTCCTTTGCAGCGACGACCCGGCGCAGCCTCACCCGAGGAGTGGGGTTCAGGGACAGCAGGCCTCACCCGCTGGGCCTTCCGGTTCATGGCTTCAACCTCTCCAGTAGCCGGACGGACTGCCGGGGCCGGGACGGTCTCAGGTGCAGCCGCTTCCGGGGCCGACGGCTTCTTTTCGCGGACGGGCACCTCCCGCGGGATCTTCCATGGCAGCAGGAGGGATGCGGGCCATTCACAGACAACGCCTACAGGCTGGTCCTCCAGGGTGGACGGACTGGGTTCCGCTGCTGGTGTCGGGGACAGCGAGCCTAGTGGTGAGGCGGCAACAGCCGATGCGGGTGGCGGGGGAGGCAGCAGGGTGAGCGGGCGCAGACCGGGCCCCTCAGCCGCAGCAACCGGTCCTTCAGGGACACAGGGGCGTGGGTCGTCTACCCGCTCCTCCAGCACTGTCTCCACCTCGTGTCTCCGCACGGCCGCCGCTACCTCCTCCATTTCAGCCACCCACCGCTCCATCAAGAATCGGACTTGGGCCTGCAGGCGGCAGCACATTTGCGCGGTCCGGGCCTCCACCCACGCCGCTGTTCCTGGCGTGGGCTCCAGGATCTCTGCATGGCCGGACGGGACGGACATGTCAGCGCTTGTGCTTCCAGGAACTGGATGTATCGCAGAGTCCTGGCGTCCCTGCTCTTTATCCCTGCGGTTACATCAGGCAGATCCTCACCCGCCCCCCCCTTGGTTCTTTCTAGCACTTCCTTCTGCTGGGGGGCGGGGCTTCGTTTTCGCACCTTCCCTGCTCAGGGAAGACGCTCGAGTGGGAAATCTTCGCGCCAAAGATGGCGGAACTTCAAATTTTTCGGCCAGACGCCGCCGGCGGGGACTGCAAGGCGCACTTCTACGGGTAGGTAGATTGGTTCTATCCTGTTCGCAGATGCCAAGTTGTCGCGGGCGGAGGGGACACGCTCGCTACGCTCGGGTCCGGGGCTTCTGCTGTTGCTGCTCGGTGGCTCAAGCGGTGGGCCGGACCCGGGGACTCGAGCAGCGCTCCTCACCCGTGA
Organism: Anomaloglossus baeobatrachus; assembly: GCF_048569485.1. NCBI lineage: Eukaryota > Metazoa > Chordata > Amphibia > Anura > Aromobatidae > Anomaloglossus > Anomaloglossus baeobatrachus. The sequence continues at coordinate 26,367 of NW_027442748.1, forward strand.
GTGAAAAGGGGTGGTTTGTTTAGGGAGATAGTTCGTGACGCCACCCACGGGTCGTGGTGATGATGGCACCACCGCTGCTGGTGACTGGGATCCCGGGAGCGATGGCAGGGAGCAGCTAGGATGTTGTCCCCTCCGTGGGTAGGGGTTGGTGATCCCGGGGCCCGGTGATGATGCGGGGAGGCTGGATAACTGGGGTGCAGGGTTTCAGGGGCAGCGCGGCACGGTGCCGGATGGCACTGTTGTACTCACTCAGACAGAAGGTCACAAAGTCTCTGGTAAACCAAACGGCCGGATGGACGGGTCCCGCAGCCGACTGCAGTGTCTTTGCTCTCCCCGGACAGGTGATGGTGGCTGTCTTACCCTGCACCTGTGTAGACTGTGTTGACTCCGATGGTTTCCCAACGGTAGTCCGCTCCCCGGCGTATAGGTACCATAGGAGCCCTTTTGCCCGCAGGCGCTGACCCTTGGATCTCTAGCCTGTGGCGGTGGCTGTATATCCTCACGGTGTGGACTGTTGCCTTCTAGCGGGACTTGGGTTTTAGGAAACCCCTGGGGTTCCGGTCACTCTCGGATTTGACCGTTGTCGGCAGCTCCAAGCCTGGTCGGGGTCCGATGGCCCTGCCTGTGTGCTTAACTTCACTCCGCTCCCTGGTTCGGTACCGGTGGGCCACCGCCCAACCCCGGTCCTACGGTTCCGCAGAGATCCGCTAACTCCTGCAGACGACCACCAACGTCTGCCGACCTTGCTGTCAGTGCCTGGGCTCCTACCCAGGCACACGCAGACGTTTTACTCCTCTCACTTTCGCCTCCAAAACTAATCTGACTCCTTTTCCCGCCTCCAGGCCTTTGAACTCCTCGGTGGGCGGGGCCAACCGCCTGGCTCCACCCCACCTGGTGTGGACATCAGACCCTGGAGGGAGGCAACAAGGGGTTTTGGTTGACTGGTGTAACTATCCAGGGAAGGGGATGTGTGTGTGGTGTTATGTCTGTGACTACCTGGCTAGTCCAGGGCGTCACACTATGGTGTCCAGTTGCCATAAATACAGACTTTACGCTCCTCTCACGGTAAACAATATAGACAGCACCGGAAGAATGTCGGTCAGTGGCACAGGATGCTGCTCACAGGCGTTACGGTCCTCCTTACCAAACTCCAACACGACTCCCCTTACAATTGACCGAAGTGTTTCCGCGGGGGCTCCTTGCTGTAACACACACCTTTAGCTTTTCCTTCTGTTCATAGACAGCATCTCCTCCGCTCTCCAAGTCCACAGCCGAAGACTGTTTTGCTATTGCTACAGTGACCAGACAAAGGCAGATGCAAAAAAACAGCTGCCCCTTGTGTGTAGTGTGCCACAATGCATGCAATGAATGGCAAATAAGCATGTTGCATTGACAGTGGATAAAGCTGATCAATACACCCTCACGCTATCAATTCATGTGACACTTGTGACAAATGTGACACTTCATGGACAAAGTACTCTAAAGGCCACTTTACACACAGATAAATCTGCAGCAGATCTGTGGTTGCAGTGAAATTGTGGACAATCAGTCCCAGGTTTGTGGCTGTGTACAAATGGAACAATATGTCCATGATTTCACTGCAACCACAGATCTGCCAAAGATTTATCTCTGTGTGTAAAGTGGCCTTAAGTAGTGAGTTTTTAGCCTCTACTTAGAGATTGGTGAAAAATCTTACAGATGACATGACTTGGGTGATCCTTTGCGATGTCAAAAAAGCCCCAGGCTAAACAAGGCTTACAGTCCATGTGACCTGCAGAGCCACCACGACTTCTGCTCAGAGGCAGAGTTGTGGCTGAGGATTCAGTTGTTGACGTGCTTCCAGTACTTTGTCTCTGTCCAGGAAGACGCAACGTAACCTCGTCATCAGTAGAATCCTCCTCCACCTCCTCTGCTGACCTCATCGACTGGCTGACTTTGGTTTGAAAGTAAGTGGGGTCTCCAACCTCATCATCACCCTGTGTGTTTTCACTCCCCTTGTCCTGACTCCTCCGAGCCAAGCTCTTCCTCCCCTGACCGAATAGTAAAGTTGTCGTTCCAATCAGGTATCTGAGTCTCCTCAGCATGTTCCCCATTGTCTCCACCAGGATAATTTACAGTTTGGGAATGAGGGTGTACATTATGATTAGCACCTTCTTCATCGGGTCCTGGATCCGACTTATAAAGCTTCTGGGCATCAGTACAGATCATTTCCTTGTCTGGACTCACTGCAGCTTTGGGGCAGACCTCTGATTCCCAGGCTATTGTGTGACTGAACAGTTCTGCAGACTCAACCATCTCTGTTACCCCATACTCAGCAGGGCTGGTGGAAACTTGAGAGCTGTTAGGAAGCAAGTGCGATTGGGTTGACACCACAGAGGAATGTAGTATTTGGGATATTGAACTTGAGGTGGAGGAGAGGCCACTTTATGGAGCACTTGAGATCCATTGAAGCAGCTGCTGTTTTGCTGGCTCATCTACATTTGTTAGCGATGGTCGTGTCCAGGAAAAAAGGGATCATAGATTATCCACGGGAAGAAGTACACCTGTTATTTTGGCTGGTAGTTGGTGTTCCGAAACGGTGCCTCCGTAAACGCAAGCAGACTGCTGCGGTTCCAGTTGCGCCCAGGCGTCACCTGCCATTTTGGGCTGTGCCTCGGGTTGTCCAGCTGGCTGCTTTCTCCTCCACGTCTAAGTGTGGAGAGGTGGCTAGTGCGCATGCGTGTGCCGATTTACCCCAGCCGCAGCCTAAGTCCACTGTTTTGCCTAGTGAGTATGCTCAGCCTGACTGTGCCATTCCTGACTGAGGCTAAGTCCTCAGTTCGGGCTACAGCGCATGCTCCCACACTTACTGCGAAAAGCCTCTTTGCACAGGTACTTGGACTCCATGCCGTGTCTCAGTCCTGTGTTGTGCCTAGACAGCATGCTGAAGCTGATAGTCTTTTTTCTGAGACTGTTGTTCATGCTACTGAGCATGCTCAGGCACTTACTGCATCAGAGTCTAGGTCCGGGAATGAACTCTTTGGCCCTGCCCTGTCAGGTGTCCTGATGACGTGGCCAGGCCACTCCAGACTGGCTTGCAGAGGCCCGACCCTATGACTTGTCACCTCATTATTGTTGGTCAGACGATGACTGGTGAGGTGTTTGGGTCGTGGCTGCCATGAGGTCATCATTGAAGTGGCGGTTCCAAATAGGCCGCTGGTTATGCCACTGATGACGTGTCACTCTGCTTTTGTCTCCAGGAGGTGCATTGTGGTTCACCCTGGGTTGGGGCGGACCCAGGTTATAAAAGGGGCTGGAGCTAACAAGGAGGTGCGCAGTCTTCTATTATGCTCAGAAAGAGCACACCTCCATGTGTTGAACCCATTGCGGCTTTAGGCCAGAGGTAGGCAGAGATAGGGCGTCGGTGCAGGCCATCACCACAGTTGGTAACGCAGAATGGTTAAGACCAGTTCCTGTCCTACCAGTCCTGTTAGTGCAGCCCAGTGGCATTAACTGGGCTGCTGCTGCTGATGCACCTGGTGTCCACAGGTGTGGCCCCTACGCACACGGACAGCGTACCCAATGGCCCCTGTGTTGTTAACTGGGAGTTCCTGTGCTGGGTGTGTGGACCCTGTGACGCTAACAGGGTTCCCAGTCTCCAGATCCGAGTGTCGTCTAACTCGGTTCAGGCTACTATTAGTTTCATAGCCACCCAGCTCTGTATCCTCCGCCTAACCTTCGTGTTGCCAGCATCTCCTTTTCCATCTGTGAGCATGGTGGACCCCGACTGGCGATTGGGATATATACCACCTTATCCTAATCTGCCAGTCCCCCCGTAACAGATGGTGTTTCTTCAGCAGATGTTACTGTTGCTTAACCACCAAACCCACGGACACAAACTTTTTTATACTTTCCAACACACCTGTTCCACTTTCCACCAGCATATGGCCTTTTGCCACTCATTTTGTATATTTACTAATTTGCAACTCTGCAGGGACACCATAGTCAACGCTGTCTCAGCACAGCAGCCAGCCCTCGGTCCCTCAGATGTAGACAAGTAAAAGACCATTTCCTACTAGCCATGACAAAATGTTGTGATTCACTCTGTGCAGCACTGGTGTTTAGTGGAAAAGCCGAGCTAAGATTACGTACCTGCTTCTGCTGATACTCCTGCATATGTGCGTCCCTTTGTACGGCAGGATTTATTTTGCCAATTTTTGTCTTGTACCGGGGATCTAACAGTGTGGCAAACCACGAGTCAACATTACTTCGAATTAGGACAATCAAAGGGTCATGTTGTAGGTAGTGCAGCAAGAAGGCGCTCATGTGTCTTGCGCATCAAGGAGGAACAAGTCCTTGCTGTGTTGGTTGCGGAGAGGTGAGAATCATGCCTCCTTCCTCTGCCCTCTCCCCCCAACCTCGCACAACCGAAATGTGAGCAAGCTCTTCCTCATCTGCTCAGTCTTCCATGCCCATCACCAGTTCGTCCTCCATTTCTTACTGGGCTCTTACACCTTCCTCAACAGTTAGGCTGATACTATGCGCCCTTGTTAATCCATCTCCCCCACTGTCCCATGCCTGCCACCTTGGTGCTACTGACCGTCTGGACCTTGTAGATGTTGTTATCTCTTGCGCATATGACTCCTCCTTTACTTCCTCCCATTCCTCTTGTCCCACCACCTGACTATGAATGATGTTTAGAGTGTGCTCCAGCATGTAATGACCGGAATTGTTATGCCAATGATGCCAACGTCAGCGCCAAACATCTTCGTCACCATTTGTAAACTTCGAAGAAGGGTGCATAGGTCCTTGATCTGAGACCACTCCAGCAGCGTGATCTGCCCCACCTCTGGATCTCTTTAGCCCAGGCTATACGTCATAACTATTGCAGCAGGGCTCGCCGGTGCTGCCACAGACACTGCAACATGTGCAGATTCAATTTCCAGCGTGTCGGCACATCGCATTTCAGGCGGTGAACCGCCAGACCGAAAGACTTCTGGAGCGATGCAAGTTGTTGAGCTGCTGGGTGTGAATGGTGGAAGTGAGCACATAGCAAGCGTGCTCGCTGCAGAGTGCCTTATAGGCCGGGATGGTGGTTTAAAAATTGCTGGACAAACAGGTTCAACACGTGAGCCATACAAGGCACGTGTGTCACATTGCCCTGACAAAGGGCCGCACCCAGGTTTGCATCATTGTCGCACACGGCTTTTAAGTCACCACCGGAGTCCGCTCCATCAATTTGTACTCCAGTCGCCAGGTGACAACGTGTTCCTTTCGTAGATAGTGATGATGGGAAAGGAGTCGATGGCTTTCTATCCCCCTCTTTTTTTGCTCGGATCTGCACTCCCCCCATTTGGCACAGGTGATTTTAATCAGCAGGAGGCTACAAGAGGGGTCAGCCTTTTTTTGCTCCCAGTCCACATATGGGAGCCAGTGGGAGGTGAGTGTGCAGCTCCTCTCACTGAGTGCTGGTACTGTGTAGTGGCCGCTGTTGTGGTGGTTTCGTGACAGTGGAGCAGTGCGGCCTGGAGCCTTGGGGGCTTTGCCTTGCAGCATGGGTGCTGTGAGGCACCAGGTCGCCTGCCCTGCTGGTGCTTTGTCGCTGCAGCAGTGGTTGGTGCACAGTGCCGCACTATAAAGGTTTAGGTTAGGGACCCACTCAAGAGGTTTGCCGTGAAGTGGCAGTGGGCTTAATACAATCTGATCAGAATAGTAACAAAAGAACCTCATGTTCTGTTTATTAATTTTTTGCCTAGCAGCATTAGATCATTGTATTTTTTTGGGATGTGCGATCCATGTCTTTTTCTTTATAGCATGTTATACAACATTCTATCCCCCTCTTTTTTTGCTTGGATCTGCACTCCCCCCATTTGGCACAGGTGATTTTAATCAGCAGGAGACTGCAAGAGGGGTCAGCCCCTTTTTTTGCTCCCAGTCCACATATGGGAGCCAGTGGGAGGTGAGTGCGCAGCTCCTCTCACTGAGTGCTGGTACTGTGTAGTGGCCGCTGTTGTGGTGGTTGAATAGCCAATAGCAGCGGAGGGGCGGAGATGAGCAGCATGTAAACATCCTGCCCACCTCCTTCCTTCCGTATAGCCGCCGGCGGCAGGTAGATGTTCCTCGCTCCTGCGGCTTTACACACAGCGATGTGTGCTGCCGCAGGCACGAGGAACAACATCGTACCTGTCGCGGCAGCGTAATTATGAAAACGTCGGAGCCTACACCGATGATACGATAACGACGCTTTTGCGCTCGTTAATCGTATCATCTAGGATTTACACACTACGATGTCGAAAGTGGCGCCGGATGTGCGTCACTTTCGATTTGACCCCACCGACATCGCACGTGTGATGTTGCAACGTGCAAAGCCGCCCTAACACTTAAATTGTACCAGCAAGAAACAAGAACTGACAAATTTCCATTGATGGAAAAATATAAAAGTTTTTGGGATTCAGAAAATGGCGACACAAAGCAATTTTTTCTATTTTATAAAGATCATCATTTTTCTTTCACGACTAGATTATTGAAACCTCTCCTAATTTTGGTATTTCTGCACCCGTACTGGGCTGAGGAGCAGCAGTGCCAGGTCAGCTTTATGGGGTAATAAATGCTGTAAATGCAAAAAGTGATTTCAGTAACAATAAAACAGAAGAATCTTTGCAGGTTTGCTATCGCTATAATTGCTCTGACCCGGAGAATAATTTTTCTGGGTAAATTTTACCACAGAGTAAACTCTGTAAGAGCAAGATTCTTTATTCCATGCGCCCCCCCCCCCTTATCCCCCCTCTCAAAAAAAAAGGTGGACTTACACTTTTTTCCCCCCATTTTTTTTTTTTGTTTAATTTTATTTTTTTGTTCCTTTTTTCCACTACAACATGTACAATAGTCACATATTTCATTTATGAAATTCCCCACAATGAAGTGCACATGCCGCCCTGGTTCCTGACCATTCTCTGGCTGCAGAAGGAAATTATTAGCAAGTTATTGCTGCTGCAATGTACACCATCACCGGCCGCAGTGCGGATACTACACCTGATCACTGTGCCCATTGATTGCTATGAAAGACTCCTGCGTTGATAGGAGGGGCTGCTGATAAGTCTTTGGATTTACCAAGAAAAAAAAGAGATAGGATGATGAAACTTTACATTTATTCCATATACTCTCCACTGATGTCAGCACACTTCTTACATCGGTATTCTAGGTTCTGTATGCCTAGCAAAAAAGTAGGATTTCGGTTGTGCCTCAAACCAGACATCCATACCAGCCATGGCATCAGAAATGGTGTGAAATTTGATACCCTTGAGGTAGTTCTTCAGGTTTGGAAACAGATGATAGTTGGAGGGAGCTAGATCTGGTGAATAAGGTGGGTGGTCAACCAGCTGCAAACCTAGCTCTGCCAGTTTTGCTTTGGTCACTTGTGCAGTGTGAGCGGAGGTGTTGTTGTGACGCCCTGACGGGTCAGGTAGTCACACTTAGGCCCCCGCATAACACCCTTCCATCACCTAGGTTACACACAGCCAACCAGAAACCCTAGTCACCTCCCCCAGGAAAAGACAGGCACATGAGTGGGCGAGACCAGACGGAAGGAAACGCCCACCTAGGGGTCTGGAGAGCCCGGGTCAGGAAAAACAGGAGTTGAAGTTTAGCTTTGGAGTGGAGTGGAGTGAGTCCAGGCCTGTGCTATAGGCCTGAGGCTGAACTGACAGGTGTCAGGGTCGGAGCCCTGACACATTGGCTAGGTGGCAGACCGTGGGCCCGTAGCTAGCAGGAGACGGGAAGACAGCTCGCAGAACCGAGGTGGACCGGGGCAGGGTTGGAGCCCGCTGGAACCGACATCGGGGACCCGACCGGAAGCCGTGCACAGAGCAGTGCAGTGTTATTAATGACCCGTAGTTCCCAGCGCCATTGATTTTAGTGTAAGCAGGTTTTTGCGGCAAATCACTGTAAAGTGCGGGGTTAAAAATTCTCATCAAAACATAGTCTGTGACGTTCCCTGGGTCACATTTCGTGATTGTAAATGTGACGGTGCAAATTCCTTTATTGGACGGACGGACACACACACACACACTCAGCTTTATATATTAGATTATACACCCTACATATGCCCTGTACATGTCACGTATAGTGTGTAATGTAATGTAATTCTGAATATTGACCTGCCATATCCTAAAGGTGTGTAATATGCGCTCTGTTAGGATTTCACTTGCTGATTCGAGTAGTTGTCACCTGATCACTCACATGCGATTTGCAATGTGTGGTCATCTGCCGAATGACGTCTCCTCCTGTTTCTCTCAAATTGAAAATGATAACAATGAGAGACGCAGGAGGAGACGTCATTCAGCAGATGACCCCGAGTCTGCAAATCACTTGTGAGTGATTTCATTGGCAAATTAAATCCTAACAGTGTGTATTACACATTTTGTGGGTTCGACCAGTCAATGTGCAGCAGAGCAGGGAGACGCCATTGGGCACTGAGGATCACGCTTACGTTTTCATGAAATATCTAATGTTTTCATCCCTTGTCCAAGGCATTGCACTATTTGTTGCTTTTTGGCAGCAGAGAGATCCTTTTTCTTTCTCATATCACTTGAAAACTGTGGCCTGCTTAATATTGTGGAACATCCTGTTTTCCTTTTATTGGGCTCACCTGGAAACTAATTATCACAGGTATCGGAGATTGATTTCAGTGATCCAAAGAACCCTGAAGCACAATTCCATCAATGAGTTTCATTTAAGAGAAAAAAAAATGAATCGGCATGACACTTAAATCCAATTTGCATAATTTGGAACATGGGGTAGATGCTGTCAGTGCACCCTGCCAGAACGCTGTACACCTCTGCCTGCTAAGGTATTCACTATAATGGGTGATCCTGCACTGAGCTGTACAATTTATGATCCTCTCCATATGCTGCTGCCTTCTGCTGATCTTACATAATTGTGCTTTAGCCTTACTGTATATCACTGCTCTCTTCTGCTTATTATGACGTTTAATATGACGTGTTTTTTATATATATATATATATATATATATATATATATATATATATATATATATATATATATATATATATATATATATATACAGGGCTGTATTTTGGCTTCATGCTGCCCTAGGCACTTTAAGTGGTTGCGCCCCTTAGTGATAACATAAAACTGAGTTTTCGCACACGACATCTGTTTAAGGCAGATGTACTCTGTAAAACACTTTAAAAAGTATCAATGAGAAATGAAGGGCACTAACCCCTCAAATGGGGATCACCACAGGCACATCAAAACATAGCAGGAGTATAAAATATTCCCACCACACCGTCCCCACTTATATACTGTGACTGTCACACTGCCCCTAATAAACTAAAACACCACACTGTCCTCACTTATAAGTTATACCCACCACACCTTCCTCGATTATGAAATATGATCTGTACATTGCGAGGGAGCAGCATGATGTGAGGACAATGTCCCATGCATACTGTCCCCTCCTCACAATGTCCCATGCATACTGTCCCCTCCTCACAATGTCCCATGCATGCTGCCCCCTCCTCACAATGTCCCATGCATGCTGCCCCCTCCTCACAATGTCCCATGCATGCTGCCCCCTCCTCACAGTGTCCCATGCATGCTGCCCCCTCCTCACAGTGTTCCATGCATGCTGCCCCCTCCTCAGTGTCCCATGCATGCTGCCCCTTTCCATGAGCTCCTAATGCTGCCTTCCTCTCTTCCATAATGACACCTCCATGTTGCCCCACTCATGCTAAGACCTCCACACTAACGCTTATGCTGAGACCCCCCCCCCCACACACACACACACACACTACTCCACTCTTGATATTGGCTCCCCTACATTGCTCCACTCCATACTGATCCCACACATGCTGCCCCTTCTCCATAATGAGCTCCCAATGCTGCCCCCCTCTTATTCTGAGTCCTTACACTCCCCCCACCCAATCGATTTTGTCATTGCACTATCCCTCAACCCTTGTCCTCTGTCTCTAGCATTTAGCCCCTCTCTCCCCCAGCATCAGCCTCTATCTTCCCTCAGCATCAGCCTCTATCTTCCCTCAGCATCAGCCTCTCTCCCCCAGTCTCCCCAAGCATCAGCCTCTATCTTCCCTCAGCATCAGCCTCTCTCCCCCAGTCTCAGCCTCAGTCTGTCCCAGTCTCCGCCTCAGCCTCCCTCCAGCCTCCCCCAGTCTCAGCCTCTGCCTCCCTCCAGTCTCAGCCTCTGCCTCCCTCCAGCCTCCCCCCACTCTCAGCCTCTGCCTCCCTCCAGCCTCTCCTCAGTATCAGCCTCTGCACCCCCTCGCATGCGCAGATCTCCGGTCTGCATTAGAGACACCCCCACGCTCCTTATGAATCTTCAGCTCTGCGAGCACTTACCTGCTCCAGTGCCCGCCGCCATCTTCCTGGCTCACGTGAGTATCTTCTTCTGACACCGGCTTCCATTGCGGCGTCCTGCTGTGAGCTCTGCATGTGATGTCCACACAGCAGTGGACGCAGCACAGAGGAAGGAGCGGATTGTCGCGCGCCTGTGACCCCGGAAGTGCAGGCGTCGGCAGTTCCAGGGTCAATCAGCTCCCTGTGCTCGGAGACCGCAGTGTGTTTGCATTCGCGTCTTAATTGACGCGGACACAAATAAAAGGAGGTGCGCCTCTTCCCCCCTCCCCCCTCCGAAAACACAGCGGATTTAATCGACTGTATAACGGAGGGGGACAGGATCTGTAAAAAAAAAAATAAAATTTTTTTTTTTTTTGCTGCCAGAAGGTGCCGACCCAACATTTGTTCTATGTTCCCATCATATATCTTCCACCCACCATGGATCAGAACCTCTAGATTCTGGCCACCAGAATAAATGCTATGTGCAGCTGCAAAACTGTCAGGAACATGTCCATAGTGAGGTAAAGTAAGGTAAATCCTTGTTTTATTCCTCCATCTCACAGTAGTTGGGTTATTACCCATAGGGTAGGATGCATAATGGTCCATGTAAGTAAAGTGTTCCCGATTTCTCGTTTTTTGGGCAACCATAAAAAGTGATTAAACAATATTTTATTTTATGCTTTTGGGTGTTGTTTAGTTTTCATAACTTTTTTTGAGAAGTATTGATATCAAATTTTACATAACTATATTTGGAAGAGGAGTAACTAAAAGTAGGTAAAGTGGATCTATTACCAGATATCATGATACAATCTACATACAATTGCATGCAAAAGTTTGGGCACCCCTGGTCAAAATTACTGTTATTGTGCACAGTTAAGCAAGTTGAAGATGAAATGATCTCTAAAATGCATAAAGTTAAAGATGACACCTTTCTTTGTATTTTAGGCAACAAAAAAAGTATATATCTTTTACATTATTAAATCAAAAAAGGAAAATGGGCTGATGTAAAACTTTGGGCACCCTGCATGGTTAGTACCTTAGCGGCTGCCATTTACATGCTTGTAATGTTGCATGTTTACTGTTTTTTTTGTTACAGCTCAGTTTTTTGGTGTTTTTGTCTGCTATCTTGCTTCATTGCAAGTTGGGGGCGCAGCCCTCCTTATACTGAGGCTGAACAACCAATTGCTTCCCACTTTGCTGTGTATTTAATCTGGGACCCAGCTGACCACTTGCCACCATTCACATTGGAGTTTTTGATAGACACAAGTCAGGTATATATAATGGTTTTAACTTTAGCTGGTTAGGGACCGTCCCAGATGGGTACACCTTGACGAGGTGGGACGGCTTCTTACGTTTTTGCAAAAATGTACGGTATATACTAAGTACCCTGTTATTAAGCACTTGCATTTTATTCATTATTATTCAGGGTATTTTTCATAGAATTTTTCTCTTTAGTTTTTTCATGGTTAGTACCTAGTAGCATCCCCTTTGGCAAATATCACAGCTTGTAACCGCTTTTTGTAGCCAGCCAGGAGACTTTCAATTCTTGTTTGTGGTATATTCATCCAATTCTTCCTTGGAAAAATCTTCCAGTTCGGTCATATTCCTGGCTCGTCTTGCATGCACTGCTCTTTTGAGGTCTAGCCACAGATTTTCGATGCCGTTCAGATAAGAGGACTGTGAGGGCCATTGTAAAACTTTCAGCTTGAGCTTTTTGAGGTCATCTATTGTGGATGTTGACATGTGTTTAGGAGAATTATCCATTTTTTTCCAGTTTTTTTTACTGAGGGGGTTATGTTTGCTTCAAAAAATTAGTTGAAATTTCATTGAATCCATTCTTCCCTCTAACAGTGAAATGTTCCCTTAAAAGAGTAGTACATGTAAGACGACCCACAAATGGGCTGCTAAATGTGAAAGATGAAAATACATTTGTTTCTTTTGCCTAAAATACATAGGAAATGTGTCATCTTTAACTTTTTTGCCTTTTAGAGATCATTTCATCTTCAACTTGCCTGACTGTTCACAATAACAGTAATTGTAACCAGGGGTGCCCAAACTTTACTGTGCCACTGTATATATATATACATATATATGTATTCCTGAATGTTTTGAAAATGATTTTATAAGTCTAGATCTTGCTGGACTCATAAAATGCTGTTTTAAATTTGAGAATGACAGACATTTTGACTTTGATTTCCATGGTAAGTGTACCAATCTCATCAGATTTAAGAGGACTAATTAACATATTACTGTATTAATGCACTGTATAATGTATTAGTGCACTGCAATAATGCTAACAGATCCAAAGTAAAAGGTATTTTCCCACTTTAGACATTTGTGACATATCTACACGGTATATTGGAATTTGGAGGGCATCTATCAGACAGTTAAGGCCGCTTTACACGCAACGACATCGCTAACGAGATGTCATTGGGGTCATGGAATTCGTGACGCACATCCGGCATTGTTGATATCGTTGACACGTCGTTCTAATCTCAAATATTGTTGCTGTTGCAGGACGCAGGTTGTTCGTCGTTCCTGCGGCAGCAAACATCGCTATGTGTGACACCGCAGGAACGAGGAACCACATCATACATGCAGACATCGGCAAAGAGGAAGGAAGGAGGTGGGCGGGATGTTCCGGCCGCTCATCTCCGCCCCTCCGCTTCTATTGGGCGGCTGCTTAGTGACGCCGCTGTAACGCTGAACGAACCTCCCGTTAAAAATGAGGCAGTTCGCCCGCCACAGCGACGTCGCTAGGCAGGTAAGTATGTGTGATGGGGACTAACGATGTTGTGCGCCACAGGCTGCGATTTGTCCATGATGCACAAACGATGGGGGCAGGTGCGATCGGCAGCGGCATCCCTAATGATGTCGCTGCGTGTAAAGTGCCCTTTATGAGACATCTTGTAGATAGGTAATAAATATTTAAGGTGTGAATATCTTTTTATTAAACAGTTTACTGTTTAAAGGGGTTTTCTTTGAGTTAAAACACTTTTAATCTGAAAAGTTGTTTGTGTTAAAGAATGTTTAAATGCATTTTATCTTGCTGTTGAGTTTTTCCTGCTCCCATTATCCGGGGCACATGCCTCTTATTTGCTTTCAGGTATGTGGTTGAGTCGCCAGTGCAGCTTACTACAATTAGAACTTTACATTGTGGCGTCCTGTTCCCACCATCTTTATCTTCCAATTATACCTCCTTGCTCTGTTACTCCCACGATACCTCCATTTTCTATCTATATCCACCCGATACATCTCTTACTACACGAATATAATTCATTCCCTTACAGCTCCTTGTACCAGGTGCACCTTTCCATGTGTGATGGGCTGGAGTCTACTGAAACGGTGCATGGTTTGGAGCTACTGCGAGTTAAGTACAATAACTATGAAAGATGACCCTCCTCTACATGATTGTGCAGAGACTTTAATGGAAAGAGACTACACTTGGGTAAAAACTACTGCAAGGCAAGACCAGTAGCCCAGGATGTTAGTCCTGTCCCATGTACAATATGTGATGGATCATGTGGTGCATATTGGGGCAGTGGCATTAGTCTAGTAAAAATATATGACTGACAGACATAACATTACTATCACAAGACCCACTGACACGCAAAAAAAATAAAATTGGATTAACTCTTTAATTCCTTGCCATTTGTATCATTAACGACAGCAGTCCAAAATTATAATAGACCTACAGAATGAACAGGATATAAAGAAGAGCACACAGACACAATGAATAGAGTTTATTCATTTTTATTGTCATTATCAAATGTAGTATAATTTAATCATCCAGTGCAATTTATAGGATTTACTGCATAAAATGGATGTGAACCAGAGGAAGGCAAAACAACCCCATGTGTGGGGGGAAAAATTCCTTCCTGACCCCAAGTACTGGCGATCGGCTAATCCCTGGTTCACTGCAGTGTCAGCTCTGGATGAGGCCCTGTCACACTGTTATATGGAACATTTTATACATATCTAATACAAATATTTGTATCTTATCTTTATATCTAGAATATTTAAAGGTTTCAAATACAGATCCTTAATAATGACCCTCTAAAAGTAACAGGGATAACACCTAAGATTAATATGATAAGAAACATCTCCTGGATATAATTTTTTTTTTTTTTAAACCTATACTCATCTAGATTTCTCTCTTCTTACCTATACTTATCCTTTTTCACCTATTCCTGTATAAATTTATCCTTTTTTTTAACCTACACTCACCTAAATTTGTCTTTTTTCTTACCTATATCCTTTCTTACCTATATTTATCCTTGTTTGTTTTTTTTTGTTTTAAAGTATACTCATCTATATTTATCTTCCCTTACCTATACGTATCTTTTTTTTATCTATAACTGCTTATATTTATCCTTGGGGTTTTTTTTTGTTTGTTTTGGGGGGTTTCTAACCTATACTTAGGGGTGCTTCACACACAGCGAGCTCGCTGCCGAGATCGCTGCTGAGTCACGCTTTTTGTGACGCAGCAGTGACCTCATTAGCGATCTCGCTGTGTGTGACAATGAGCAGCGATCTGGCCCCTGCTGCTCGAGATCGCTGCTCGTTACACACAGCCCTGGTTCGTTTTCTTCAAAGCCGCTCTCCTGCTGTGACACACAGATCGCTGTGTGTGACAGCAAGAGAGCGACAAATGAAGCGAGCAGGGAGCAGGAGCCGGCGTCTGACAGCTGAGGTAAGCTGTATCCAAGATAAACATCGGGTAACCAAGGTGGTTACCCGATATTTACCTTAGTTACCAGCCTCTGCAGCTCTCACGCTGCCTGTGCTGCCGGCTCCGGCTCTCTGCACATGTAGCTGCTGTACACATCGGGTTAATTAACCCGATGTGTACAGCAGCTAGGAGAGCAAGGAGCCAGCGCTAAGCAGTGTGCGCGGCTCCCTGCTCTCTGCACATGTAGCTGCATTACACATCGGGTTAATTAACCCGATGTGTACTGTAGCTAGGAGAGCAAGGAGCCAGCGCTCAGTGAGCGCTGGCTCCTTGCTCCCTGCTCACACTGGTAACTAATGTAAACATCGGGTAACCATACACTATGTTTACCTTAGTTACCAGTCTCCGCAGCTTCCAGACGGCGGCTCCGTGCAAGCGCAGCGTCGCTTGCACGTCGCTGCTGGCTGGGGGCTGTTCACTGGTCGCTGGTGAGATCTGCCTGTTTGACAGCTCACCAGCGACCATGTAGCGATGCAGCAGCGATCCTGACCAGGTC
This sequence comes from Anomaloglossus baeobatrachus, assembly GCF_048569485.1. Classification (NCBI taxonomy): domain Eukaryota; kingdom Metazoa; phylum Chordata; class Amphibia; order Anura; family Aromobatidae; genus Anomaloglossus; species Anomaloglossus baeobatrachus. The sequence continues at coordinate 41,947 of NW_027442748.1, forward strand.
AGATCGCTGGTCGGATCGCTGCTGCATCGCTAAGTGTGAAGGTACCCTTAGCTATATTTATCTTTTCTTAATTATCCTTATCATTTCCTACCCATACTTGCCTATATTTATCCTTGTTTTTTTAAACTTATACTCATCTATAGTTATCCTTTCTTACCTATACTTGCCTAAATTTATCCTTGTTTTTGGGGGGGGGGTTTAACCATTCATCTATATTTATATATATTTATATTTTCTTACCTATATCCTTTCTTACCCATACTTGCCTGCATTTATACTTGTTTTTTTTTTTTTTACCTATACTCATCTATATTTAAAGGGGTTATCCGGCTTCTTTTGACTTTTTTCCATTATTACACTATTGGGCTACATTGGGGCAGGTAAGTAGATAGAGACCACTTACCTGCCCTGCTGTCAGCCCCTCTCCCCCGGCTCAGAGTGGTCATGTGACCGCTCCTGCCGCGATTTTGCTGCTTCCGGTCATTTCATGTCTACATGGGCAGGGCCATGTTGACATGCAAATCTGGAACAGCATGTCGCCTCCCTGCTGGGCTGTACAGTGCGTGGAGTAACCGCCCCCGTTCCCTGCACCCTCCCACACATTGCCCAGCACCCCGTACTCTGCCCACAACCTCCCACACACTCTGTAGTCTCCCTCCCCTGCCTCCTGTGCCCAGCTACGTGCGCCCTGAATTCCAGCCGATTCAGTGTCCAGTTCAATAAGGCAAGGAACAAGAAAGTTGCCCACTTGCTGTCAGATACACTGTCAGCGCTGTGTCCCCAGCGCTTGATCATGTCTACTGCCTGACGCCCTGGGAACTGTCTCCCCCCCCCCTCCCCCGTGCGCGCTGTCTGTGTCATCATGGGTCATCTGTGTATGTGCATCAGTCTGTGTCCCGCGCTAGCCCCGCGGATGCCCGCACTGCAGCGTGTCAGTGTTTGCCCCCCTCTGCAGTATAAGCTGCTTCTCACCCTGCAGTGCGTGCAGCCGCGGGGATGCCGAGCGCTGCTTGTCATCACTGCCCGTGCAGTCTGTGTCCCGCTCCCTGCCAGCCCCGCAGCTGCCCGCACTGCAATGTCAGTGTCTGCCCGCAGTATCAGCAGCTTCTCACGCCGCGGGGCTGGCAGGGAGCGGGACACTGACTGCTAAAGGTGGTGTCACACACAGCGACAACGACGTCGCTGCTACGTCACCATTTTCTGTGACGTTGCAGCGACGTCCCGTCGCTGTCGCTGTGTGTGACATCCAGCAACGAGCTGGCCCCTGCTGTGAGGTCGCCGCTCGTTGCTGAATGTCCAGCTTCATTTTTTGGTCGTCGCTCTCCCGCTGTGACGCACAGATCGCTGTGTGTGACAGCCAGAGAGCGATGAAATGAAGCGAGCAGGGAGCAGGAGCCGGCATCTGGCAGCTGCGGTAAGCTGTAACCAAGGTAAACATCGGGTAACCAAGGTGGTTACCCGATATTTACCTTCGTTACCAGCCTCCGCCGCTCTCACGCTGCAAGCACCGGCTCCTGCTGTCTGCACATGTAGCTGCAGTACACATCGTGTAATTAACCCGATGTGTACTGTAGCTAGGAGAGCAGGAAGCCAGCGCTCAGTGTGCGCGGCTCCCTGCTCTCTGCACATGTAGCTGCAGTACACATCGTGTAATTAACCCGATGTGGACTGTAGCTAGGAGAGCAGGGAGCCAGCGCTCAGTGTGCGCGGCTCCCTGCTCTCTGCACATGTAGCTGCAGGTTAGATTAGATGAGATAATTACCTGCTGTGACGATCTCCTGCCTCCTGACGTCACCGCGGTCACTGCCTTCTCTGCCCGTCTCGGGGGCGGCCCGAGACTGTCACTAGCAGTGACGTCACGGGCTCTCTCGATACTGCGTAGACTGCGGCGGGCATAGAAGTCAGTGACAGCGCTGACGTCAGCAGAGCAGGAGATCGTTACTGTAGGTAATGATCTCATCTAACCTCCTGACGGCAGCGCTCGGCATCCCCTGCAGTGACCTGGGCTGACCTATTGATGTTAGCTCAGGTCACTGCACGGCTCTCCCAGCCAATGGGGAACATTTTGTTCTTCATTGACTGGGAGTCTCATTGACTATGGTATGGATCGCCGTGCGACCCCCTTATTGGATTACGCCGGACCCGGATTTGATTGTTCTTGTCAATAAATTGTTGAAAGAGGGAATGTGGGGAGTGTTTTTTCAAATAAAACTTTTTTTGTTGTCTATTTTTTATTTCTTACTGAATGGGTTGGTGATGTCGGGTATCTGATAGACGCCTGACGTCATCAAGCCCTGGGCTTGATGCCAGGTGACATTACACATCTGGCATCAACCCCATATATTACCCCGTTTGCCAACGCACCAGGGCAACGGGATGAGTTGGGGCAAAGCGCCAGGATTGGCACATCCAATGGATGCGCCACTTCTGGGGCAGCTGTAGCCTGCTATTTTTAGGCTGGGGAGTGTCCAATATCGGTGGACCTCCCTAGTCTGAGAATACCAGACCACAGCTGTCCGCTTTACCTTGGCTGGTGATGCAATTTGGGGGGGACCCCACGTTTTTTGTTTTAAATTATTTATTTAATTTTAAACAACAGCGTGGGGTGCCCTCTGTTTTGGATTACCAGCCAAGGTGAAGCTGCCAGCTGTGGTCTGCAGGCTGCAGCCGTCTGCTTTACCCTAGCTGGCTACAAAAGATAGGGGGACCTCACGTCGGTTTTTTTTTAATTATTTATTTTTTATTGGCTAAATACAAGGCTAAGCACCCTTTAGTGCCACATGAAAGGCACTAAAGGGTGCCAGCTTAGAATATGCGGGGGGGGGGGGGGGGGTAGGACATTATATTGGTCTCTCATCTATTATCTATCCCTCTATATATCCCTTGATTCATTCATCCATCCCTCTATTTATCCCTCTAGCTATCTGTCTCTATCTATCCCTCTATCTATCTAGCTGCTTCCGTTTTTTTGCAGTTTGAAAAAAATAGGAAGGTACGCAGATGACACACGGACCATATACGGAACGGAACGGATGCCACACAGTTGCATCCGTGAAAAAACATGACCATTTTTTTGCGGACCGCAAAAACGGGGCAGTCCTGTGAATGTAGCCTAATCAAGAGGCTTATGAGGGTGATGTATTTAATTACAAAAAACTGTTTTTTTCTTGGTGTATGTGTTTATTACTGTCACTTACAGATTACTAAGGGGGGGGGGGTGTCTCATAGACCCTGACGATTAATATCTGGCTTAGAGGCAGCTGTGGGCTGTGATTAACTTCATATTAGCCTGATTGCCACCGCCCCAGAGCAACCAGGAAGAGCCAGGTAAAGTGCTGGGATTGTCACATCTAATGGATGTGACAATCCTGAGTGGCTGCAGGCTGCTATTTTTAGGCACGGGGCGGCTCAATAAATAGGGGTCTCCCCAGCCTGACAATACCAGCCCCCAGCTTTTGTGGTTTATCATGCCTGGGTACCAAAATTCGGGGGGACTGAATTTCGTTTATTTTTAAATTATTTTTGTAAATCAAGAAAAAAGCCGCATGCAGTTCCTCTTATTTGGATAAACAGCCAAGATAAGCGCACGGCTGGGGGCTGCATACTGTAGCCATATGCTTTTTCTGTTCTTGGTGTCATAATATGGGAGAAAAACACAGTGAAAAATTTTATGCGTTTTATACCACAATAATGATCCGCTGAGTTGAATTGCTTTCCCACTCATCAACCGTCTTGGCGCCCGTGATTGGTTGTAAGCAGATGCTTTCACATACGCTAAGGATGCGTCTGACTGCAACCAATCACAGGAGACAGGACAGCCGGAAGACGGGGAAAGCAGTGCATATGAATGAGCAGTAATTAGCGGCCCAGCAAGTGAAGGAGAAGCCACGGGAGCAGTGTACAGCTGCAACGGAGCCTCGGTCAGTATGAAGCGCTTTTTTCTTTTTTTACTTTACTATTAAAAGGGGTTATCCGGCTTCTTTGACTTTTTTTTTTATTTCCCTATTGGGCTACATTGGGGCAGGTAAGTAGATAGAGATCACTTACCTGCCCTGCTGTCAGCCCCTCTCCCCCGGCTCAGAGTGGTCATGTGACCGCTCCTGCCGCAATTTTGCTGCTTCCGGTCATTTCATGTCAACATGGGCAGGGCCATGTTGACATGCAAATGTGGAACAGCATGTCGCCTCCCTGCTGGGCGGGTACAGTGCGATGAGCCCCGCCCCCTTCCCTGCACCCTCCCACACATTCCCCCGCACCTCTTTTACTCTCCAGTAACCTCCCCCTGCACTGCTGTGGGGTCCGTGACCTGGGGGAGGGGCCTGGCGGCGGCTGCCGTGGTGTCAGCGCCAGCACCGGGCCCCCTGCTCAGGATCACACATTCAAATGTACCGGCATCACAGATCACAGATGCCGGTACATTTGAAAGTGCTGATGAGAAGCAGCGCAGCGCTGCTTCTCATCACTGTCCCTCCCGCTGTCTGTGCTCTCTTCAGCACAGCGGTGACGTCACTACTGTGCTGATATGTCCAGAGCACAGACAGCTGGCGAACGTGCAGGAGCGGCGGGGACCGAGGACGGGTGAGTATGTACTCCCTACATGTGTTCCCTATGGGGGGGTGGGGGGTGCAGAGCCATATGTGTGCGTGTGCAGAGCCATATGTGTGCGTGTGCAGAGCCATATGTGTGCGTGTGCAGAGCCATATGTGTGCGTGTGCAGAGCCATATGTGTGCGGTACAGAGCCATATGTGTGCGTGTGCGGTACAGAGCCATGCGTGTGCGGTGCAGAGCCATATGTGTGCGTGTGCGGTGCAGAGCCATATGTGTGCGGTGCAGAGCCATGTGTGTGCGTGTGCGGTACAGAGCCATATGTGTGCGGTGCAGAGCCATATGTGTGCATGTGCAGAGCCATATGTGTGCGTCTGCAGAGCCATATGTGTGCGTGTGCGGTACAGAGCCATATGTGCGCATGTGCGGTACAGAGCCATATGTGTGCGGTGCAGAGCCATATGTGTGGGTGTGCAGAGCCATATGTGTGCGTGTGCAGAGCCATATGTGTGCGTGTGCAGAGCCATATGTGTGCGTGTTTGGTGCAGAGCCATGCGTGTTCGGTGCAGAGCCATATGTGTGCGTGTGCGGTGCAGAGCCATATGTGTGTGTGCGGTGCAGAGCCATATGTGTGCGTGTTCGGTGCACAGCCATGCGTGTGCAGTGCAGAGCCATATGTGTGCGGTGCAGAGCCATATGTGTGCGGTACAGAGCCATATGTGTGCGTGTGCGGTACAGAGCCATGCGTGTGCGGTGCAGAGCCATATGTGTGCGTGTGCGGTGCAGAGCCATATGTGTGCGGTGCAGAGCCCGATGTGGGGCTGTTATTTGCAATGCTGTAGTGATACCAGGTCAGGTGCTGGGGAAGAATACTGACAGGGAATGTGTGTGCTGGGGGCGGGCAGAGGATGGGGCTGGACACTGGGGTGGGTGGTGACAGCTCTGACTGAGGTTTTGCACAGGAAGTGGTCATGTTTGCTGGATCTGAATGTAAACAAGGTGCTGCAGAGAATAAAGGGATAATTCAAGAGGAACAAAAGTTAGAAAACAAAAAATAATGTAAGTGTGATTTATATGACAATACAGCACAGATAAACTCAAAAAATTTTGTTAAGCTAATGACGGACAACTCCTTTAACTTTTCTTACCTATACTTGTATAAAATGTATCCGTTTTTTTTTATATTCATCTACATTTATAATTTTCTTACCTAGATCCTTTCTTACCTTTATTTGCCTATTTTTACTTGCTTTTTTTGTTTTAATAACCTATAACGCCTCTATATTTCTCTTTTGTTACCTATACTTATCCTTTCTTACTTATACTTGTGCTTCTTTTCTGTACTTATCCTTTATGTATACTTACCTTTTCTTACCTTAACAGAGTGTTTATAAAGGAGGAGATCCTGGCCCTTGCTCTTCTCATCCTTCTTGCAGGAATGCGGGGCCAGGCGCAGCAGAGGGTTTCCTCTTCCTCGTCTATATTTGTGCTGCCTTTTTCTGAGACAGGTTCTTCCCGCACTATATAAAAACAAAAAAAAACAAAAAAGTGAGCCGGAGTATGAGATGGTATACATGGAACTTGTGAGACCATGTTCACACTGGCCATGAGACAAAGAGAAACCAAGGAAAAAATTGTGAAAACATACCCTGCTGTAACTAAATAAAAGCATAGTGCATATAAACATAGGGTACTTAGTAAACACTGTTTTTGATCAAAAAAAGCATAAAGCTATCCCACCAAACATCAAGGTGTACCCAGTTGGGATAGTACCTACACTCTCTAATATTAAAACCTTACCATGGGTCTAAAATAGGCCTCAATGTGGCTAAGGGCTGAGAGTGACCGGGTCCCAACAGGACACACACAGTCAGGGGGATTCACAGAATTAAATGTCCAGCTCGCTGAGAAGGGGGCCACTCCCTGTTTGTACTGAATACAAAAAAACTACATAAAAACAAAAAAGTGAGCCGGAGTATGAGAGCCGGAGTATGAGACAAAGAGAAACCAAGGAAAAACCAAGGACATTTAATTCTGTGAATCCCCCTGACTGTGTGTGTCCTGTTGGGACCCGGTTACTCTCAGCCCTTAGCCACATTGAGGCCTATTTTAGACCCATGGTAAGGTTTTAATATTAGAGAGTGTAGGTACTATCCCAACTGGGTACACCTTGACGTTTGGTGGGATAGCTTTATGCTTTTTTTGATCAAAAACAGTGTTTACCAAGTACCCTATGTTTATATGCACTATGCTTTTATTTAGTTACAGCAGGGTATGTTTTCACAATTTTTTCCTTGGTTTCCCTCTTCCCGCACTATAGTAGTGACGATTTCTTCTGGAATATGCTCTGTCTCCTATAAACATAGTGAAGTAAAACTAAAGAATTTAAATGTCGCAATTTAGCTATTAAATATTTAGAGATACTATTACCAAGAGACATAAGCCTGACATAATCTCTTTATTTCCCCAAACTTCTCCAATTGGTACACGAAGACTCAAGATGGACAAGGATTGCTTTTACATGTGTGGTAGAAGTACAATCTTTAAAATTAACATCCTTCTTCGGATTCTGTATGTCTTTCAAGCTCTTCTGATTAGGGTTCCCTTGTCCTTCTTCAGGTGTCTTGCTTCCATTGAAACCATGTTCATATGGTCTGGTAAGCCCAGTACTGTAGGAGCAGAACCATATTCTATTATTCTAAAATATCAGGAGTGATAGCGTTGCCCGACTTCAGAGATTTATTTGGCCTTTAAAGAAATACCATCTTGGCCTTTCTATTCCCTTATCCCTTAGAACCTGGAGAGTTGGTCAGCTTTCCCACTGTTTCCATTCATTCCCTTTTAGACTTTATTATAATAACAACAAGACACCTTTTGAGATTCCGTGTTTGGACATGGGCCCATTAAGACACACTTTATTCTTCCAATAATACTTGCTAATCGAGACCAACCTAACACCAATTTTCAAACCCAATTGGAAGGAGATTTGGGCTCTCTCTGACCAAGAATCATTGGAGACGTATCTTCACCTTAATGCATAACTTACCTATATGTTCCTGTTTACATGATGAGGCCAGGTAGAAAATACTCTCTCGGTGATATAGGGTCCCCACTCGCCTACACTCAATCTTTCCAAAAGCTAGTCCCCTGTGTCCCTTATGTTGGAGATGTGGGGAGGAGGAGGGTGATATGTTACACATTTTTTGGTCCTGCACGTTTCTTTTTCTTTTTTGGGGGAAAGAGCAGCAAGTGATTCGTGAACTCACAAATCTCATTTCAGACCTGAACCCAGCTCTCGGTCTTATCTATGAATGTGACATCCCTCTAAAAGCATACAGGTATTCGATATTAAGACATTTAATTGTGACTACAAGAGAGTGCATCCCTCTGCTCTGAAGGAAAGATACCGCTGTGGCAGTCTCCCTCTGGTTTACTAAAATAAATGAGGTGATGTTAATGGAGGAACTCTCTTCTATGAACCTACAAACCTGGTTTTAGTGGATGGATTTTAATTTGTTGAATGGCTAGCTGGTGTTTATCGGGGAGATCTGACCTGCACTCTTTGGGTCACACCTTTTGAACACCTATCTCTATTGTGTTCCCTCCCTTCCCTTACCCTATCCTCTTTTCTTCTTTTGCTTTTCTATTTTTTTTTGCTTTTCTCTTTATTCTTCTTCCTTCTTTGTTAACTTTTATAACTGGATTGCTACGCTCAGCATGGACAATTACGGTTATGTATTTTCATATCCTGCTCTTTAATGGTCAATTTGTATTATTGACCTACACAGCCTTCAGGATTTGAGTAATGCGTTAATGTCTGTTTTTGTTATTTCCCTTCCCTCAGCGTGTGCACACGGCTTTGTACCGCTCAGCATTTAGCTTTTGTGATGCCGAAGTGTGTGTGTGTCTTGGCTTCAGAGAGACTCACTGCGCATGATCGGAAGTTGTCCGCACTTCCAGTCATGTGCACTACTCTGATGCCGGGTGTATATGTCCCGGCTTCCGAGAGGTGTAGTACGGACAACGGACAACTTCCCATCATGCGCAGTGAGTCTCTATGAAGCCGGGACTCATACACCTGGCGTCACAAAAGCTCAATGCTCTGAAGTACAAAGCCATATGCATGCACAGCTTTGTATCAGGCTGCCGATGATGCTGGCTGTTGTAAATCATGTTATTGTGACACCCCTGAGGCTTCAGTTGCCACAGGGTACTGCACCTCACTTAAGGTGCAGTACTCACCCTGGATCTAGAGGAAGTTGGTACTGGTTCCACCACACACCAAATCATCCACACAACCAGGTTGGCCTCTCCACTGGGGACGGGGTAGGGTCTTAAGGCAGTCACTAAACATGGGGGGAAGCCACCCACTAGCGACAGAGAACCGGGGGAGGGACAGCTACCAGGGGGAGTCAGGAGCAACATAACAGTCAGCGAGTTCTCCAGCAGGAGAGGAAAAGAGCAGTCGGGATTTACCTGTGGCTCTGGTGGGACGCAGGAGTCAATACGGTCACCGAGGGGAGAGCTTGATTGCTCCCTCGGGACCGGCGCTGAGAAGGGTGCAGAATCATAGGGTGGATCATTCTGCAGGCCAGGGGATTGCATGTCCCTCTGGCCCCCACAGTTCCCAGAGCACAGTGCTACACAGGGTGCGGGGTCGTGTTCCAAGGCAGGCCCCACAACGGACCCGTGGCACCTGCATACGGGATGGGAGTAAACACTTTTCAAGAACCGGGGTCCCCAAGAAGCTTCAGGCCACGGGGATCCAACACCAAGTGCAAGTAAGAAGGGCCCACCATCCACTGTACTGGTTCTGACCTCCAACGGATCCGAGATCGACTGTTGCCCATCACGACGGAGACTGGCATCTCCCGGGTAAACCAGGACTGTGAGTAAACGAAACCTTGAACCCGCAGAGACTGTGCTAGAGTGGTGCTTTAATTAATTAATTAATCAGTCTCAAACATTTGTGTTTGCTAGACTCTGCCCACAAAGCAGAAAAGAACAAAACAATCAAACGAGCAAAGATAAAGACAAACTTCAATAAAGGCACAAATAGAAAAATGAATTAGATGCCAACAGAAAATGCACAAAACACACAAAAGGTAGACAAAAAAAAACAGGCACAAAGGCAATGAGAAATCGGAGCCTGTAACCTAGAGCCCATTGCCATGTGTAATGATTCTAGAGTTTAAAGGGAACCTTTCAGCAGATTTGGGGCCTATAAGCTGCGGCCACCACTACTAGGCTCTTATATACAGCATTGTAACATGCTGTATATAAGAACCCAGGCCGCTGTGGATAACATAAAAATGACTTTATAATACTTACCTAAACGGTCTCTGCGGTGGAGTTGGGTCATATGGGCGTCTCCGTTCACCGGTGGTGGCGCCTCCTCTTTCGCTATCTTCGTCCTCCTTCTTCTGAAGCCTGTGTGCATGATGCGTCCTACGTCATACACACTCGCCGGTCCCACGCAGGCGCACTACAATACTTTGATCTGCCCCGCTCAGGGCAGATCAAAGTGCACCTGTGCAGAACCTCAATGCCGGCGAGTGTGTATGACGTAGGACGTGTCATGCACCCCAAGCTTCAAAAGAAGGAGGACAAAGATGGCCGAAACAGGAGGCGCCGGCACCGGAGACGCCCATATGACCCAACTCCTCCGCACCGGCCGTTAAGTGAGTATTATAAAGTATATAAAGTAATTTTTATATTCACAGCTGCCTGGGTTCTTATATACAGCATGTTAGAATGCTGTATTCAGTGTATCAACCCATATTCTATCCACCGCCATTAACTTCAAAACGGCGGCAGCTATAGGCATAGAAGTGGTGTCTAGGTATAGTAAAGTAGCTACCCAGTGAAACCACCTATAGCGCCACCTGATGGAAAACATCGGAGTTAGCATTTTTATTGCGAAAACTGAACGAGATAGAGAAAAAAAGTGAATTACAAAGTTGTAGGGAATCAATTCAATACGAATCGACATCTTGCATACAGAAATGCTATGATTAGAACGTGTAAAACTCTCAAGGCTGCGGATATGAAAGGATACCTCATGGAGACCTTCCTACAAGTCATTGGGTACGGTGGCTGCGTGGAGTGGCCTCCACGCTCACCTGACCTGACCTGACCCCATTGAACTTCTCTCTGTGAGGTCACATCAAACATGTGTATGCGACCCCTCCACCAACATTGCAGGACCTACGACGACGTATCACAGATGCTTGTGCAAATGTGTCACCTACCATATTGCACAACGTGCAGCAAGATACAGTATGCTGTCCAGAGTCCAGATGTTGAGTCCTGTGTCCAGAGTTCAACATTTTAATGAATTTGTATTCCCAGACCCTGCGATGGCTCTGTGATCTGAAGTTGCCTTTTAATATGACAACTTTCATATGGTTTATGTTGTGTCCAGAAGCACAGAAATGTTTGGCCACAGGTAAATGGATTTTGTCTGTAATTGTGTGGCGGTGAGATCTCATTTTCGTCTACGGCCAGGCCCTCAGATATAATTGTATCTGTTCCAGCCCTGCAGACAGGGATGAACACTTAACCCATCTTAAAAACACATTTCTAAACCAAGGCTACCACCCCACCTCCATAGAAGTTCAGATCATTAGAGCAACAAGGACCCCTAGAAGTGAACTGCTTCAATACAAACAAAAAGAGGAAAATAGTTGAGTACCTCTGGTGGTGACATACAACCCACAGCTTGAGGTACTGAGAAGAACGGCCAAGAAACTTTACCACATTCTACACATGGATAACCGGTTAAAAATAATATTCAAAAGATCCTCCATTGTTGTGGTACAGGCAACCTCCTAATTTAAGGAGCATCATGATCCGAAGTTCTATGCCCTCAGACACACCAAGAGGAACTTATCCTTGCAATGTAAAGAGCTGCAAAACCTGCATTCATGTAGAGACCAAAGACTGGATACAGATCCCTAACACACAGAAGAACTACAAAATTCCTGGGACATTCACATGTTCCTCTTCCAACGTGGTGTACTTAATCCTGTTCACTATATGTCCTATTGGGGGTCTCTATGTTGGAGAAACAGGACAGAGACTGAGAGCAAGGATGAGATCTCATCGCCACACAATTACAGACAAAAAAAATCCATTTACCTGTGGCCAAACATTTGTGCTTCAGGACACAACATAAACCATATGAAAGTTGTCATATTAAAAGGCAACTTCAGATCACAGAGCCATCGCAGGGTCTGGGAATACAAATTCATTAAAATGTTGAACTCTGTGGACACAGGACTCAACCTGTCAGAAGGATTTATGGCCCATTACAAAATCTGAGGAGTCTATTCCAGAGACTCACCAGACCTCTGATCCTACATGGATACTGGGACAATAAAACTCACACCACTAAGCAAAGCTAATTAAGGATTCACTTTCTAAGATCAGTGTTTCTTTAAATGTCTTTTATTATGCCATCCTTCTGCTCTGTTTGTGCATATATTTGTGTTTCTTAAGGTATTTTGTCAGACCATGCCTGATGAAGGGACCTGAGATGTCTCGAAAGCTTGCTTTGTAAAATCACTTCATTTTATTTGTTAGCCATTAAAAAGGTATCACAAGATTATAATTTTGTTCCTCTCACTGAGAACATTCAAATTGTCTCTCCAGTAAAGGAGACAAACTCTAGCACAGCGCCACCTATTGGAAGTAGCGATCCTAAAAGTCACAAGTGGATTTTTGACAATCCTTTGCAATATGACTCAGGATATATAAGCCAGATCAGAATCCCAATTTGCAGACACGGTGTTTCGGGGTGCTTGCCCCTCGTCAGTGCAAAGTATGGGGGTGTCTGATCTGGCTCATGAGAAAGCCATGTGGGGACCACGGGGGAACACTATTCTCCTTAAGGAGACTTTGCAAGCCAGTCTGGCTGCCAGGTAAGGGGACTTATAGCTGCAATGCCCCTAAAATTCCACGGGGGAACACTATTCTCCTTAAGGAGACTTTGCAAGCCAGTCTGGCTGCCAGGTAAGGGGACTTATAGCTGCAATGCCCCTCTGGGAAATATTCAAATTGTCTCTCCAGTAAAGGAGACAAACTCTAGCACAGCGCCACCTATTGGAAGTAGCGATCCTAAAAGTCACAAGTGGATTTTTGACAATCCTTTGCAATATGACTCAGGATATATAAGCCAGATCAGAATCCCAATTTGCAGACACGGTGTTTCGGGGTGCTTGCCCCTCGTCAGTGCAAAGTATGGGGGTGTCTGATCTGGCTCATGAGAAAGCCATGTGGGGACCACGGGGGAACACTATTCTCCTTAAGGAGACTTTGCAAGCCAGTCTGGCTGCCAGGTAAGGGGACTTATAGCTGCAATGCCCCTAAAATTCCACGGGGGAACACTATTCTCCTTAAGGAGACTTTGCAAGCCAGTCTGGCTGCCAGGTAAGGGGACTTATAGCTGCAATGCCCCTCTGGGAAATATTCAAATTGTCTCTCCAGTAAAGGAGACAAACTCTAGCACAGCGCCACCTATTGGAAGTAGCGATCCTAAAAGTCACAAGTGGATTTTTGACAATCCTTTGCAATATGACTCAGGATATATAAGCCAGATCAGAATCCCAATTTGCAGACACGGTGTTTCGGGGTGCTTGCCCCTCGTCAGTGCAAAGTATGGGGGTGTCTGATCTGGCTCATGAGAAAGCCATGTGGGGACCACGGGGGAACACTATTCTCCTTAAGGAGACTTTGCAAGCCAGTCTGGCTGCCAGGTAAGGGGACTTATAGCTGCAATGCCCCTAAAATTTCCACGGGGGAACACTATTCTCCTTAAGGAGACTTTGCAAGCCAGTCTGGCTGCCAGGTAAGGGGACTTATAGCTGCAATGCCCCTCTGGGAAATATTCAAATTGTCTCTCCAGTAAAGGAGACAAACTCTAGCACAGCGCCACCTATTGGAAGTAGCGATCCTAAAAGTCACAAGTGGATTTTTGACAATCCTTTGCAATATGACTCAGGATATATAAGCCAGATCAGAATCCCAATTTGCAGACACGGTGTTTCGGGGTGCTTGCCCCTCGTCAGTGCAAAGTATGGGGGTGTCTGATCTGGCTCATGAGAAAGCCATGTGGGGACCACGGGGGAACACTATTCTCCTTAAGGAGACTTTGCAAGCCAGTCTGGCTGCCAGGTAAGGGGACTTATAGCTGCAATGCCCCTAAAATTCCACGGGGGAACACTATTCTCCTTAAGGAGACTTTGCAAGCCAGTCTGGCTGCCAGGTAAGGGGACTTATAGCTGCAATGCCCCTCTGGGAAATATTCAAATTGTCTCTCCAGTAAAGGAGACAAACTCTAGCACAGCGCCACCTATTGGAAGTAGCGATCCTAAAAGTCACAAGTGGATTTTTGACAATCCTTTGCAATATGACTCAGGATATATAAGCCAGATCAGAATCCCAATTTGCAGACACGGTGTTTCGGGGTGCTTGCCCCTCGTCAGTGCAAAGTATGGGGGTGTCTGATCTGGCTCATGAGAAAGCCATGTAGGGACCACGGGGGAACACTATTCTCCTTAAGGAGACTTTGCAAGCCAGTCTGGCTGCCAGGTAAGGGGACTTATAGCTGCAATGCCCCTAAAATTCCACGGGGGAACACTATTCTCCTTAAGGAGACTTTGCAAGCCAGTCTGGCTGCCAGGTAAGGGGACTTATAGCTGCAATGCCCCTCTGGGAAATATTCAAATTGTCTCTCCAGTAAAGGAGACAAACTCTAGCACAGCGCCACCTATTGGAAGTAGCGATCCTAAAAGTCACAAGTGGATTTTTGACAATCCTTTGCAATATGACTCAGGATATATAAGCCAGATCAGAATCCCAATTTGCAGACACGGTGTTTCGGGGTGCTTGCCCCTCGTCAGTGCAAAGTATGGGGGTGTCTGATCTGGCTCATGAGAAAGCCATGTGGGGACCACGGGGGAACACTATTCTCCTTAAGGAGACTTTGCAAGCCAGTCTGGCTGCCAGGTAAGGGGACTTATAGCTGCAATGCCCCTAAAATTCCACGGGGGAACACTATTCTCCTTAAGGAGACTTTGCAAGCCAGTCTGGCTGCCAGGTAAGGGGACTTATAGCTGCAATGCCCCTCTGGGAAATATTCAAATTGTCTCTCCAGTAAAGGAGACAAACTCTAGCACAGCGCCACCTATTGGAAGTAGCGATCCTAAAAGTCACAAGTGGATTTTTGACAATCCTTTGCAATATGACTCAGGATATATAAGCCAGATCAGAATCCCAATTTGCAGACACGGTGTTTCGGGGTGCTTGCCCCTCGTCAGTGCAAAGTATGGGGGTGTCTGATCTGGCTCATGAGAAAGCCATGTAGGGACCACGGGGGAACACTATTCTCCTTAAGGAGACTTTGCAAGCCAGTCTGGCTGCCAGGTAAGGGGACTTATAGCTGCAATGCCCCTAAAATTCCACGGGGGAACACTATTCTCCTTAAGGAGACTTTGCAAGCCAGTCTGGCTGCCAGGTAAGGGGACTTATAGCTGCAATGCCCCTCTGGGAAATATTCAAATTGTCTCTCCAGTAAAGGAGACAAACTCTAGCACAGCGCCACCTATTGGAAGTAGCGATCCTAAAAGTCACAAGTGGATTTTTGACAATCCTTTGCAATATGACTCAGGATATATAAGCCAGATCAGAATCCCAATTTGCAGACACGGTGTTTCGGGGTGCTTGCCCCTCGTCAGTGCAAAGTATGGGGGTGTCTGATCTGGCTCATGAGAAAGCCATGTGGGGACCACGGGGGAACACTATTCTCCTTAAGGAGACTTTGCAAGCCAGTCTGGCTGCCAGGTAAGGGGACTTATAGCTGCAATGCCCCTAAAATTCCACGGGGGAACACTATTCTCCTTAAGGAGACTTTGCAAGCCAGTCTGGCTGCCAGGTAAGGGGACTTATAGCTGCAATGCCCCTCTGGGAAATATTCAAATTGTCTCTCCAGTAAAGGAGACAAACTCTAGCACAGCGCCACCTATTGGAAGTAGCGATCCTAAAAGTCACAAGTGGATTTTTGACAATCCTTTGCAATATGACTCAGGATATATAAGCCAGATCAGAATCCCAATTTGCAGACACGGTGTTTCGGGGTGCTTGCCCCTCGTCAGTGCAAAGTATGGGGGTGTCTGATCTGGCTCATGAGAAAGCCATGTGGGGACCACGGGGGAACACTATTCTCCTTAAGGAGACTTTGCAAGCCAGTCTGGCTGCCAGGTAAGGGGACTTATAGCTGCAATGCCCCTAAAATTCCACGGGGGAACACTATTCTCCTTAAGGAGACTTTGCAAGCCAGTCTGGCTGCCAGGTAAGGGGACTTATAGCTGCAATGCCCCTCTGGGAAATATTCAAATTGTCTCTCCAGTAAAGGAGACAAACTCTAGCACAGCGCCACCTATTGGAAGTAGCGATCCTAAAAGTCACAAGTGGATTTTTGACAATCCTTTGCAATATGACTCAGGATATATAAGCCAGATCAGAATCCCAATTTGCAGACACGGTGTTTCGGGGTGCTTGCCCCTCGTCAGTGCAAAGTATGGGGGTGTCTGATCTGGCTCATGAGAAAGCCATGTGGGGACCACGGGGGAACACTATTCTCCTTAAGGAGACTTTGCAAGCCAGTCTGGCTGCCAGGTAAGGGGACTTATAGCTGCAATGCCCCTAAAATTCCACGGGGGAACACTATTCTCCTTAAGGAGACTTTGCAAGCCAGTCTGGCTGCCAGGTAAGGGGACTTATAGCTGCAATGCCCCTCTGGGAAATATTCAAATTGTCTCTCCAGTAAAGGAGACAAACTCTAGCACAGCGCCACCTATTGGAAGTAGCGATCCTAAAAGTCACAAGTGGATTTTTGACAATCCTTTGCAATATGACTCAGGATATATAAGCCAGATCAGAATCCCAATTTGCAGACACGGTGTTTCGGGGTGCTTGCCCCTCGTCAGTGCAAAGTATGGGGGTGTCTGATCTGGCTCATGAGAAAGCCATGTGGGGACCACGGGGGAACACTATTCTCCTTAAGGAGACTTTGCAAGCCAGTCTGGCTGCCAGGTAAGGGGACTTATAGCTGCAATGCCCCTAAAATTCCACGGGGGAACACTATTCTCCTTAAGGAGACTTTGCAAGCCAGTCTGGCTGCCAGGTAAGGGGACTTATAGCTGCAATGCCCCTCTGGGAAATATTCAAATTGTCTCTCCAGTAAAGGAGACAAACTCTAGCACAGCGCCACCTATTGGAAGTAGCGATCCTAAAAGTCACAAGTGGATTTTTGACAATCCTTTGCAATATGACTCAGGATATATAAGCCAGATCAGAATCCCAATTTGCAGACACGGTGTTTCGGGGTGCTTGCCCCTCGTCAGTGCAAAGTATGGGGGTGTCTGATCTGGCTCATGAGAAAGCCATGTGGGGACCACGGGGGAACACTATTCTCCTTAAGGAGACTTTGCAAGCCAGTCTGGCTGCCAGGTAAGGGGACTTATAGCTGCAATGCCCCTAAAATTCCACGGGGGAACACTATTCTCCTTAAGGAGACTTTGCAAGCCAGTCTGGCTGCCAGGTAAGGGGACTTATAGCTGCAATGCCCCTCTGGGAAATATTCAAATTGTCTCTCCAGTAAAGGAGACAAACTCTAGCACAGCGCCACCTATTGGAAGTAGCGATCCTAAAAGTCACAAGTGGATTTTTGACAATCCTTTGCAATATGACTCAGGATATATAAGCCAGATCAGAATCCCAATTTGCAGACACGGTGTTTCGGGGTGCTTGCCCCTCGTCAGTGCAAAGTATGGGGGTGTCTGATCTGGCTCATGAGAAAGCCATGTGGGGACCACGGGGGAACACTATTCTCCTTAAGGAGACTTTGCAAGCCAGTCTGGCTGCCAGGTAAGGGGACTTATAGCTGCAATGCCCCTAAAATTCCACGGGGGAACACTATTCTCCTTAAGGAGACTTTGCAAGCCAGTCTGGCTGCCAGGTAAGGGGACTTATAGCTGCAATGCCCCTCTGGGAAATATTCAAATTGTCTCTCCAGTAAAGGAGACAAACTCTAGCACAGCGCCACCTATTGGAAGTAGCGATCCTAAAAGTCACAAGTGGATTTTTGACAATCCTTTGCAATATGACTCAGGATATATAAGCCAGATCAGAATCCCAATTTGCAGACACGGTGTTTCGGGGTGCTTGCCCCTCGTCAGTGCAAAGTATGGGGGTGTCTGATCTGGCTCATGAGAAAGCCATGTGGGGACCACGGGGGAACACTATTCTCCTTAAGGAGACTTTGCAAGCCAGTCTGGCTGCCAGGTAAGGGGACTTATAGCTGCAATGCCCCTAAAATTCCACGGGGGAACACTATTCTCCTTAAGGAGACTTTGCAAGCCAGTCTGGCTGCCAGGTAAGGGGACTTATAGCTGCAATGCCCCTCTGGGAAATATTCAAATTGTCTCTCCAGTAAAGGAGACAAACTCTAGCACAGCGCCACCTATTGGAAGTAGCGATCCTAAAAGTCACAAGTGGATTTTTGACAATCCTTTGCAATATGACTCAGGATATATAAGCCAGATCAGAATCCCAATTTGCAGACACGGTGTTTCGGGGTGCTTGCCCCTCGTCAGTGCAAAGTATGGGGGTGTCTGATCTGGCTCATGAGAAAGCCATGTGGGGACCACGGGGGAACACTATTCTCCTTAAGGAGACTTTGCAAGCCAGTCTGGCTGCCAGGTAAGGGGACTTATAGCTGCAATGCCCCTAAAATTCCACGGGGGAACACTATTCTCCTTAAGGAGACTTTGCAAGCCAGTCTGGCTGCCAGGTAAGGGGACTTATAGCTGCAATGCCCCTCTGGGAAATATTCAAATTGTCTCTCCAGTAAAGGAGACAAACTCTAGCACAGCGCCACCTATTGGAAGTAGCGATCCTAAAAGTCACAAGTGGATTTTTGACAATCCTTTGCAATATGACTCAGGATATATAAGCCAGATCAGAATCCCAATTTGCAGACACGGTGTTTCGGGGTGCTTGCCCCTCGTCAGTGCAAAGTATGGGGGTGTCTGATCTGGCTCATGAGAAAGCCATGTGGGGACCACGGGGGAACACTATTCTCCTTAAGGAGACTTTGCAAGCCAGTCTGGCTGCCAGGTAAGGGGACTTATAGCTGCAATGCCCCTAAAATTCCACGGGGGAACACTATTCTCCTTAAGGAGACTTTGCAAGCCAGTCTGGCTGCCAGGTAAGGGGACTTATAGCTGCAATGCCCCTCTGGGAAATATTCAAATTGTCTCTCCAGTAAAGGAGACAAACTCTAGCACAGCGCCACCTATTGGAAGTAGCGATCCTAAAAGTCACAAGTGGATTTTTGACAATCCTTTGCAATATGACTCAGGATATATAAGCCAGATCAGAATCCCAATTTGCAGACACGGTGTTTCGGGGTGCTTGCCCCTCGTCAGTGCAAAGTATGGGGGTGTCTGATCTGGCTCATGAGAAAGCCATGTGGGGACCACGGGGGAACACTATTCTCCTTAAGGAGACTTTGCAAGCCAGTCTGGCTGCCAGGTAAGGGGACTTATAGCTGCAATGCCCCTAAAATTCCACGGGGGAACACTATTCTCCTTAAGGAGACTTTGCAAGCCAGTCTGGCTGCCAGGTAAGGGGACTTATAGCTGCAATGCCCCTCTGGGAAATATTCAAATTGTCTCTCCAGTAAAGGAGACAAACTCTAGCACAGCGCCACCTATTGGAAGTAGCGATCCTAAAAGTCACAAGTGGATTTTTGACAATCCTTTGCAATATGACTCAGGATATATAAGCCAGATCAGAATCCCAATTTGCAGACACGGTGTTTCGGGGTGCTTGCCCCTCGTCAGTGCAAAGTATGGGGGTGTCTGATCTGGCTCATGAGAAAGCCATGTGGGGACCACGGGGGAACACTATTCTCCTTAAGGAGACTTTGCAAGCCAGTCTGGCTGCCAGGTAAGGGGACTTATAGCTGCAATGCCCCTAAAATTCCACGGGGGAACACTATTCTCCTTAAGGAGACTTTGCAAGCCAGTCTGGCTGCCAGGTAAGGGGACTTATAGCTGCAATGCCCCTCTGGGAAATATTCAAATTGTCTCTCCAGTAAAGGAGACAAACTCTAGCACAGCGCCACCTATTGGAAGTAGCGATCCTAAAAGTCACAAGTGGATTTTTGACAATCCTTTGCAATATGACTCAGGATATATAAGCCAGATCAGAATCCCAATTTGCAGACACGGTGTTTCGGGGTGCTTGCCCCTCGTCAGTGCAAAGTATGGGGGTGTCTGATCTGGCTCATGAGAAAGCCATGTAGGGACCACGGGGGAACACTATTCTCCTTAAGGAGACTTTGCAAGCCAGTCTGGCTGCCAGGTAAGGGGACTTATAGCTGCAATGCCCCTAAAATTCCACGGGGGAACACTATTCTCCTTAAGGAGACTTTGCAAGCCAGTCTGGCTGCCAGGTAAGGGGCTTTCTCATGAGCCAGATCAGACACCCCCATACTTTGCACTGACGAGGGGCAAGCACCCCGAAACACCGTGTCTGCAAATTGGGATTCTGATCTGGCTTATATATCCTGAGTCATATTGCAAAGGATTGTCAAAAATCCACTTGTGACTTTTAGGATCGCTACTTCCAATAGGTGGCGCTGTGCTAGAGTTTGTCTCCTTTACTGGAGAGACAATTTGAATATTTCCCAGAGGGGCATTGCAGCTATAAGTCCCCTTACCTGGCAGCCAGACTGGCTTGCAAAGTCTCCTTAAGGAGAATAGTGTTCCCCCGTGGAATTTGAGAACATTCAATAATTTTCCTTACTCCCAGCAATCACCTCGGTACTCTTGCAGTGTCGCTCCAGGATCTCATCATAAGTGATGTCCAGGTGCGTCATCTCAGGGGCCTAGTCTGCCGCCTCCGCACTAAAGAGATACAAAAAACCCATGAAGAGGATTCCCGGATCCATTTGAGGGGCATCGTGAGGGGGGGATGGGGGGTCAGGACGCAACCTACACTATTGTTATCGCCGCAGTCGTCTGAAAATATCTGGTCTCGATATGGATGGAGAATTTCAGAAGAAACGTGCACTCAAGAAAAGAGAGAAAGCATTGCGTTATAACGTCCTCCAGTCACATCCAAAGCTACAACTACTAAATCTTCAGCTGGGAGCGCAGATATTCGCCATATCTGAGTGACGAATAATTCTGCTTACCATATACGCTGTGGGCGAGCCGGACGACGAAGGGTTAATACGGTTAGTTGATCACAGAGGAATAAAGTATATATACATATATAATATATATATATATATATATATATATATATATATATATATATATATATATATATATATATATACACATACATATACATACATACATACATATATACACACACACACACACACACACACACACACACACACACACACACACACACACACACACACACACACACACACACACACATACTAGCTGTACTACCCGGCTTCGCCCGGATTAATAACTGTTGTTAACAAAATAGAATGTAGTAACATTCCCGGGATAGAATGTATAAATAGAATGTATTAACGCCCAGGATAGTAACTGCCTCTCTGTTTCCCTTTCTTTCCCTGTCTGCCTCTTTCCCTGTCTGCCTCTTTCCCTGTCTGCCTCTTTCCCTTTCTTTCCCTGTCTGTCTCTGTCTCTTTGTGTCTGTCTCTTACCCTGTCTATGTCTGCCTCTTTCCCTGTCTGTGTGTGCCTCTTTCCCTGGCTGCATTGTGACATGCCAACATTCCATATAAGGGCGTGGCAGCACATTCTTCTGAAGTTCTGGCTGCACTGTGGCTCCCAGCTCCATTCGCCTTAATGGAGGCAGGTTTTTTGGCGAATAACTGTAAAGAGCGGGCTTAAAATTTCCCCTCAAAACATAGCCTATGATGCTCTCAGGGTCCAGAAGTGTGAGTGTGCACCCCCCATCGTGCTCCATCCCCTAAGCTGCGCACCCCCCATCGTGCTCCATCCCCCATGCTGCGCACCCCCCATCGTGCTCCATCCCCCATGCTGCGCACCCCCCATCGTGCTCCATCTCCCATGCTGCGCACTCCCCATCGTGCTCCATCCGCCATGCTGCGCACTCCCAAACGTGCTCCATCCGCCATGCTGCGCACTCCCAAACGTGCTCCATCTCCCATGCTGCGCACCCCCCATCGTGCTCCATCCCCCATGCTGCGCACCCCCCATCGTGCTCCATCCCCCATGCTGCGCACCCCCCATCGTGCTCCATCTCCCATGCTGCGCACTCCCCATCGTGCTCCATCCGCCATGCTGCGCACTCCCAAACGTGCTCCATCTCCCATGCTGCGCACTCCCCATCGTGCTCCATCCGCCTTGCTGCGCACTCCCAAACGTGCTCCATCCGCCATGCTGCGCACTCCCAAACGTGCTCCATCCGCCATGCTGCGCACTCCCAAACGTGCTCCATCCGCCATGCTGCGCACTCCAAAACGTGCTCGATCCGCCATGCTGCGCACTCCAAAACGTGCTCGATCCGCCATGCTGCGCACTCCCAAACGTGCTCCATCCGCCATGCTGCGCACTCCCAAACGTGCTCCATCCGCCATGCTGCGCACTCCCAAACGTGCTCCATCCGCCATGCTGCGCACTCCCAAACGTGCTCCATCCGCCATGCTGCGCACTCCCAAACGTGGTCCATCCGCCATGCTGCGCACTCCCAAACGTGGTCCATCCGCCATGCTGCAGACTCCAAAACGTGCTCCATCCCCTATGCTGGCCGCAGCATCAGCCTCTCTGCCCGCAGCATCAGCCTCTCTGCCCGCAGCATCAGCCTCTCTGCCCGCAGCATCAGCCTCTCTGCCCGCAGCATCAGCCTCTCTGCCCGCAGCATCAGCCTCTCTGCCCGCAGCATCAGCCTCTCTGCCCGCAGCATCAGCCTTTTCTGTCCCCAGCATCAGCATCTCCCCTCCCAGCCTACCCCAGCCTCAGCCTCCCCACAACATCAGCCTCTCTTCTCTCAGCCTCCACCCTCCCAGCCTTCCCCAGGATCAGCCTCTCTCCTCCCAGCCTCCTCCAGCACGCCGTGCTCCTCTGCCGACACTCACAGATCTGATCGTATACACTCACACACACACCCACCCGATCGCATACACTCACACCCACCCACCCGATCGCATACACTCACACCCACCCGATCGCATACACTCACGCACACACACATTGACGATATTACACATACGCGCTCATACTCACAACATCCGGAGATACCACATGCTTCTGGCCATGTGATCCTCCGGCAGGTCCTGAAAGCTCACAGCACAGTATCGCGGCCGAGAAGCAAGCGATATCCCAGGATGTTGTGAGTGTGTGGATGTGATGTGTGTGTGACGTGTGTGTGAGAGAGTGTGTGTGTGTGTGTGTGTGTGTGTGTGTGTGTGAGTGTGTACTCACCTGTGGCTC
>NW_027442748.1:70000-82025 GCF_048569485.1 Anomaloglossus baeobatrachus
GATAGATTTCAGGATTTAATAGAACAGGATTTAAAAAAGCTGCATGACAGTGTTCACACTCTACCTGCCAGGCACAATTTGTCTTTTAAATTAAGAAAAGCACTGCAGGATCTTGAAACAATGACTGATATTGTAATTAGAATGTCAGATAAGGGTGGGGTTGTTGTAGTAATGGATTCACTGGCTTATTGCACCCAGGTTGAATCCATGCTCAACGACCCCACTGTATACAAAAAAATTGGATTTTGATCCTACTGAGAAATTTTCTGCATTGATTGTCCGATTGATTGATGAAGGTGTACATTTGAATTATATTACTGAGAAACAAAGGGATTATCTCATTGTACAACATCCTGTTACCCCGACTCTGCACGCTTTACCCAAAACACACAAGGGAATATCACCTCCCCCAATGAGGCCAATAGTCTCAGGTATCGGCTCTTCGAATGAACACATGAGTGAATGGCTGGATTCAATACTGCAGCCTTTAACCCATAGAACTCCAGGGTACATCAAAGATAGTATTGACATTCTTGATCAGTTCTCCAATAAAATTTGGCAAACAGGCTTTAGTTGGCTTAGTTGCGATGTTATATCATTGTACACTACTATTCCTTTATCTGTAGCTATACAAGCTTTGATTTTTCATTTGAATAAATATAGCTCCTATTCTTCAGCGTTTCAAAATTATATCGTACAAGTTGCGCAATTTTTGATGGAGCATAATTTTTTCGTGTTCAATAAACAGTTTTATTTACAGTACCACGGAGTTTCTATGGGTGCTAAATTTTCGCCTTCAATTGCGAATTTGATTATGGCTCATTGGGAGGAAAAATACTTATATGATATTAATAACCCTTACTGTAAATTCATCCACTGGTACGGTAGATTTATTGATGACCAGTTATTCATTTGGAATGGTCCCATCTTATTAATTCTGGAGTTCATGAATTATTTAAACAATAATCAATTCAATCTAAAATTCACCCATTTTTGTGACAATAATAAAATTAATTTTTTGGATTTGACTTTCACAGGCATGCCTAACCAGATTATATCCACTTGTATTTATCGTAAACCACTGGCTGGAAATACAATTTTACATGCCATGAGTAGTCATCCTAATCATACAATCAAAGCTGTACCAGTGGGTGAATTTACCAGGGTTTTGCGTAATTGCAGTGAGCATTCTGTATATAACAATGAAGTCAGATCAGCTGAATCCAGATTAAGTGCAAGGGGTTATCCATCCTGGACACTTCAGAGAGCACGCAAGATAGTAGAAAATAAAAAACGTGATCATTTGATAGATTTTTCAAATAAAAACTCTGAATGTAAAAACAATAAGAATAATATGAAATTGCATAACAAAATAGTGCTATCTTTACAATACAGCACACAATTTAATCACATCAAAAATATTATTAAACGTTATTTACCCGTTTTAAATGAAGACCCTGTTCTTGCAACCATACTGCAATCTGGTTGCAATGTGGTTGCTAAAAAAGCACCTTCACTGGGCAACATTCTTTCACCTAGTTTTTTTGTAAAAAATAAACCTGTTTCCACCTGGCTTGAACACAAGGGATTTTTTAGGTGCGGCACCTCACGCTGCCGCACATGTGAATTTGCCTTACCTTGTAGCTCATTTTCAAATACTGGTGAGACTGCCACATATTCCATTTCGAGGTACATTAATTGTAATACCACCAATGTGGTTTATTGCATTAAGTGCACCAGCTGCAACCTACTTTATATTGGTTGTACAGTGAGAAAACTCAAGGTGCGTTTTAATGAACATATCCGGGATATTTATAATTCTAAGGGCCCCGTTATTCCAGCCAGAAATCTCTCATCGGCATCCAGACATTTTATTTCACATCACAATTGCAATACTGACTCCCTGCGTGTTTTTGGCTTAGAAAAAGTTAAAATCTCTCCTCGTGGTGGTGATATCCAACATCAGGTTCTCACACGTGAGGCTTTTTGGATATTTCATTTGGGAACTAGAATACCCAATGGTCTTAATCTGAGACGAGATGTCATGTTTCATTATTAAATCTTGGTAGATAATGTTCGCATGTACATTTCGGATGATAGAGTTTTTTTATGTGGAATTTTAATATCAAAAATCTTTTCTGTATATACGAAAAAATAAAAAAATCTGTTCACTTATTGTTGAATTTTTGTATTGTTGCTTTGTATGTTATCTACCCCATGCTGGCACATGTGCTTTCTGATTAAACACACTCCTCCCATTGGTAGGAGTGAGTTTAAATGCTTGTGAGCAAGACATGTTCACTCAGGCTTGACAAAGAACGCAGGCAGCGTTCGAAACGCGTAGCCTTACGCCGCATATGGGCTCCCTATTTTTGTCATCACATTAATTTTTACGTCCTTTAATAAAATTTTGCATCAGTTTTACTACTACTCCGGAAGCTGGATTTTTCTTTCTTCTATTGGACCCTTGCACTGCCAGAGTGTTATCCTTGCATGCCGGACTTTGCCCCAGTTGAGCTGGATCACCTTTTTTCCTTCTCATTAAAATACAGTGGTCCAAGCAGTTCAAAACAGCATTAATGCAGGAAAGTAGTGCAGATAGGACTACGCGTTTCAGTGGTAAAATCCGCCTTCTTCACGGTCCAGAAGAGATTCAGAAGAGAAGGCGGATTTTACCGCTGAAACGCGTAGTCCTATCTGCACTACTTTCCTGCATTAATGCTGTTTTGAACTGCTTGGACCACTGTATTTTAATGGATCTATGAATAAAAAGTAAGAAATAAATGTTTAACAGCATCCTGGATTGCTCACGTTATTGCTGGATTTTGCTCTGTTGTTGTTCACATTTGTATGGATGACTCCTACATCCTGACCCGGGCACAACGAAGTTAACCAGGTCAGCTGAGGTTCCAGGTGGTTCACAGGAGTGAGCTGGTCTACATTGCTGGACTTATATATATATATATAAAAAAGAAAAAAAAAAAAAGAAACACTTGTGAGGCTCGTGTTGCCCATGGCAATTGCTTGTTAGTTGGTTGCTATGGGTAACCACAATTTTTAAATTAGTATTTTTTTTACACATAAAATGGCCACCAGCAACATCAGGATGGCATCAGAGAGAACAGCGGCCATCAGATCCTTAGCAGCCAATCAGAAATCATGTTTCATGTTTTCTATCCAGGATTAAAAATGAAAGCCAAGCTCTGATTGGTTCCCAACGCCGTGTGTTGTTGGAGATACCTGTCACCGTGTAGGGGTAGTAGATCCAGGCTTTTTCCACACGTAGAACATTCAAGGAACCACGCTGGGTATCCTTCTGCAAAAAAAAAAAAGAGGTGAAAATTAATACTGACCCATAATATGCTCCATAAAGTCCCCCACCGCTTCTTAATGCCACTTGTAAAATAACACTGCTCCTCCCCCACCTGCAGCCCCTCATATAAAAGTACATCTTCGGCTCCTCTGGAGCGCTTACCTGTGCCTGCGCGTCCTCCTCTTCATTCCTGCAGCTGCGGCCCCGGTGATGATTATGTCGGTGCAGGACTGAGGCGCGCTCCTATGCAGCCCTGGCGATTACGGTACGTCGCGGGGCTGAGCAGAGCTGCTCTCCCTCCTGTCACCGGCCGCACTGTACAAATATATTGCGCGCCTGAAAGACACGCATACATCTGAATACCGGCGCGGTCGGTGCAGTCCTGGGGACTCCCACAGTGAACCGCTAGGACCTTTGGTGAGTCACATGACACATGTGATGTCACTAAAGGACCTGCAACTGCGAAAACTTCAGTGATCGTACAGAACTTGTACGATCACTGAAGTTTACGATTGAAAGGCTGGGTGCCAGGGCCCACTCAGGCCTGTGCATGGGCGTACCCAGGATCAAAACTAGGGGGGGGGGGGGGGGCAAGCCATGGTCGTTCAGGTTGTAAAATATTAGAACGGAAAAGGTGAAATGAAACGAAAATTTTGAGAATAAAATGTAATTTTAGCTTATAGCGCCCCTCTCCACACACACACACACACACACACACACACACACACAATACATCCCCCATTACCCACTACATACACACACACACAAATACCATGCACCCCCCATTACCATCTCCCCACGCACACAATACAATGCACCCCCCCATCACCCCCTACACACACAATACAATCCTGATCACCCCCCCCACACACACACACACACACACACACACTACAATGCACCCCCATTACCCTCACACACACACACGCAAAACACGCTCCATTACCCCCCCCCCCACACACACACACACAATACATCCCACCCATCACCCGCTACACATACAAATACAATGCACCCCCCATCACCCCCTACACAACCACCCACAATACAATGCACCCCCACTACTCCCCACACACACACACACAATGCACCGTCCATCAGCCCCTACACACACACACAATGCACCCCGCATCACCCCCTACACACACACACACAATGCATCCCCCATCACACCCCCCACACACACGCACAATACAATGCATCCCCCATCACACCCCACACACACACACACACAATGCACTCCCCCATCACCCCCTACACACACACACACAATGCACTCCCCCATCACCCCCTACACACACACACACAATGCACCCCTCCATCACCCCCTACACACACACACACAATGCACCCCTCCATCACCCCCTACACACACACACACACACACACACACACACACAAAAATACAATGCATCACCCCCTACACACACAAATACAATGCATCCCCCATCACCCCCTACACACACAAACACACACACAAATACCATGCACCCCCCATCACCCCCTCCAAACACACACACACACACACAATACAATGCACCCCCATCACCCCCTATACACACACAATGCACCCCCCATCACCCCCTACACACACACACACACACACACACTACAATGCACCCCCATCACCTCCTATACACACACACACACCACACACTACAATGCACCCCCCATCACCCCCCTATACACACACACACAATGCACCCCCCATCACCCCCTACACACACACACACAATACAATGCACCCCCATCACCTCCTACACACACACTACAATGCACCCCCATTACCCCCCCACACACAGTACATCCCCCCATCACCCGCTACACACACACACACACAAATACAATGCACCCCCCATCACCCCTACACACCACACCCACAATACAATGCACCCCCACTACTCCCCACACACACACACACAAATGCACCCCCATTACTCCCCACACACACACACAATGCACCGTCCATCAGCCCATACACACACAATGCACCCCCTCCCCATCACCCACTCCACACACACAATACAATGCACCCCCCATCACCCCCTACACACACACACACACACACAAATACAATGCATCACCCCCTACACACACACACACACAAATACAATGCATCCCCCATCACCCCCTACACAAACACACACACACAAATACCATGCACCTCCTCCATCACCCCCTCCAAACACACACAATACAATGCACCCCCCATCACCCCCTCCAAACACACACACACTACAATGCACCCCTATTACCCCTCACACACACACACACAATACACGCTCCATTATCCCCCCACACACAGTACATCCCCCCCCATCACCCCCTACACACACACAAATACAATGCACCCCCCATCACCCCTACACACACACCCACAATACAATGCACCCCCACTACTCCTCACACACACACAAATGCACCCCCATTACTCCCCACACACACACACAATGCACTGTCCATCAGCCCGTACACACACAATGCACCCCCCATCACCCCCTCCAAACACACAGAATACAATGCACCCCCCATCACCCCCCTACACACACACAATACAATGCACCCCCCATCACCTCCCCACACACACAATGCACCCCCCCATCACCACCCCCACACACACACACTACAATGCACCCCCCATCACCCCCTACACACACACACACACATACACACTACAATGCACCCCCATTACCCTCACACACACACACACACACACACACACAATACACGCTCCATTACCCCCCCCCACACACAGTACAATCCCCCCCATCACCCGCTACACACACCCACAATACAATGCACCCCCACTACTCCCCCCCCCACACACACACACACACACAATACAATACATCCCCCATCACCCACTACACACACACACAATACAATATATCCCCCATTACCCACTACACACACACAC
The DNA here is from genome assembly GCF_048569485.1 of Anomaloglossus baeobatrachus. Taxonomy (NCBI): domain Eukaryota; kingdom Metazoa; phylum Chordata; class Amphibia; order Anura; family Aromobatidae; genus Anomaloglossus; species Anomaloglossus baeobatrachus. The sequence continues at coordinate 76,231 of NW_027442748.1, forward strand.
ACACAATACAATGCATCACCCCCTACACACACACACACACACACACACACACACAATACAATGCATCACCCCCTACACACACACACACACACACACAATACAATGCATCACCCCCTACACACACACACACACACACACACACACAATACATCCCCCCATTACCCACTACATACACACACAATACCATGCACCCCCCATTACCATCTCCCCACGCACACAATACAATGCACCCCCCATCACCCCCTCCAAACACACACACACACAAATACAATGCACCCCCCCCATCACCCCCTACACACACACACAATGCACCCCATCACGCCATACACACACAATGCACCCCTCCATCACCCCTACACACATTACAATGTACCTACAATGTTACCCCCCATCACTCCCCACACACACACACAATACAGAGCACCCTCCATTACCCCTCCCCCACATACAATACAATACACCCTCCATTACCCCCCTCCCCAGACATAATACATTGCAACCCCTCATCACCCCCTGCAGACACAAATTACACTGCCCTATCAGTACACACACCTGCCTCCCCACTCCCTCGGAATACAGCACTCCCCCCTCTGCCTGTCACAAAACTGTGTCTCCTTCACAAATGTTCCCCCGTTATGTGTCCTCAGACCCTCCCCACACATCCCCATTAATTACACCTGTCTCTTCGGCTCCTCCATGGAGCGCTTACCGCTGCCTGATGAATCCAGTGTGGCGCCCGCAGCACTGTGATGACGTCAGCAATGTGCTGATCTCATCACGTCCTCTCACACATATCCATAGGGGCCCAGGGAAGGGGGGTAGGGAGGCGGTGCCTAAGGGGCGTGGCCATCAATAGCAGGGTCCCACCGGGGGTTATCCCGACCTCCTGGTGGGCCAGTCCGCCCCTGTACGTGAGGATGGGGCCCACAAAAACCTGTACACGGCCCTGCCTGCATCCCTATATGTCACACAGCCTGTACCCAAACTTACCCCTCTCTCAAACACCCTGCACCCCATTTTGTCACAATCTGTACCCCCTCATATGCACTCACCCTGCAACCCCATTTTCCCTCATTACCGGTCACGCGTTCCCATCTCCTTCAGGAATCAGGATCTTCTGGCTTTCTGAGCGGCTCCTCCACTCGGTCACATGGGCATGACATCATCGCAGGTCCTATCTACACCACTAGGATGTATTTTCGTCATCTGGACAAGTTTCTGCTCTGCCTCTGCAGCACTCAGGCTATGTGCGCACGTGTGCGTATTGCATGCATTTATGCTGCGTCTATAGCACTGCAGTGTATATGCATGTGTCCTGCGTCCCCTGCACAATCTATGAAGAGTGTGCATAATCCGTGCGCACCATGCTTTTTTGAACGCAGCGATTTGAGTGTCAAAAATTTGACAAAATCTCTGCATTTAAAAATGTAGCATGTCACTTCTTTCGTGCACTTTGGATGCTGCTCCCACTCTGTCTATGGGAGAGGCGGCATCCCGAGCGCGTGAAATCGCCATCTATTCTGCAGACACACTACATCCATTATGCAGTGTCTGCAGCGATTTGAAGCGCACATGAGCTGCCAAATCACTGCAGAATTTTCTACAGTGACACGACGCAACGTGCGCACATAGGTGGAAGCGCCTAGTGGACCTCCTCTGAGCACAGGGCAACTGCCCCCCTCTGCCACCTCCCGGTAGCTACACTACTGGCGGTCATTAATAGTCCTGGTCTTCTCATATGGACCAACATGGAAAAGGAGTAATAGATTGCAGTCACCTGTCCTACAGTCTCTTCCCCCCAGTAATGGCTGATAACAGGGAGTAATAGATTGCAGTCACCTGTCCCTACAGTCTATTCCCCCCAGTAATGGTTGATAACAGGGAGTAATAGATTGAAGTCACCTGTTCTATAGTCGTCTCCCTCCTCCATGGCTGATAACAGAAAGCAATAGACTGAAGTCCCCTGTTCTACAGTCTCCCCCTCCAGTAATGGCTGATAACAGGGAGTAATAGAATGCAGTCGAGGGCCTACAGTCTCTTTCCCCCAGTAATGGTTTATAACAGGGAGTAATAGATTGCAGTCACCTGTCCTACAGTCTCCTCCCCCCAGTAATGGCTGATAACAGGGAGAAAGGCAGGTTTCACATCTGCGTTGTTTCGACGCAAACGGACTCCGTCACTAATGTATTACAGTTCATTTATTTACAGTGGAAGAACGACAGCATGCCTCATGCACTACCCGCATGCGTCCACATGGTGTCGCGCTTACACTGTAAATAAATGAACTGTAAGGCTGCTTTCACACTACGTCTTTTTAACATGCGTCCTGAACGTTTTTTTTGCTGCAAAAGCGGATCCTGCTTTTACAGCAAAAAACGCATGCAAACGCATGTGTTACTTTGCAGGATCCTGTCACTGGATGTTTAGGGGCGGGCATTGGAGTCATGTGATCGGGAGTGATGGGAACTAAACGTGCCAGACTGGGAGCCGGCTTCTTACAACTGCGGAGGTTCGTAACCAAGGTAAACATCGGGTATACTTGCTTGGATACCCGATATTTACTTTGGTTACGAGCGTCTGCAGCTGCTAGGAGCCGGGCTCCCTGCACACGTAACCAACGTAAACATCGGGTAACTAAGATAAGTGGTTACCCGATATTTACCTTGGTTACGAGTGTCCGCAGCTCTCAGGTGGAGGAGAGGGAGGGGGAGAGACAGAGAGGTAGGAGAGAGAGGGACTGATCACGAGAGACTGGTTCTGGGCATGCTCAGTAGAGCAAGCAGGATCCTGTCTATCAGCATGCCAGCGTTCACATGCGTTTGCGTGCTGTTTAGTCAGGATCCAGCGATTTGCAGTATTTGGACGCAGCTCAAAAACGCTACATGTAGCGTTTTTGAAACATGTTAAAAAACTGCAAGTCGCTGGATCCTCACTATAACGCACGCAAACGCAGGTGAACGCCATGTTAACGCGAGTCCATTGCAAATGCATTGAAATGAAAACGCATTTGCACTGGATCCGTTTTTGCGTTAAAAAAACGTTCAGGACGCATGTTAGGCTGCTTTCACACTACGTCTTTTTAACATGCGTCCTGAACGTTTTTTTAACGCAAAACGGATCCAGTGCAAATGCGTTTTCATTTCAATGCATTTGCAATGGACTCGCGTTAACATGCGTTCACCCTGCGTTTGCGTGCGTTATAGTGAGGATCCAGCGACTTGCAGTTTTTTTAACATCTTTCAAAAACGCTACATGTAGCGTTTTGAGCTGCGTCCAAATACTGCAAATCGCTGGATCCTGACTAAACAGCACGCAAACGCATGTGAACGCTGGCATGCTGATAGACAGGATCCTGCTTGCTCTACTGAGCATGCCCAGAACCAGTCTCTCGTGATCAGTCCCTCTCTCTCCTACCTCTCTGTCTCTCCCCCCTCCCTCTCCTCCACCTGAGAGCTGCGGACACTCGTAACCAAGGTAAATATCGGGTAACCACTTATCTTAGTTACCCGATGTTTACGTTGGTTACGTGTGCAGGGAGCCCGGCTCCTAGCAGCTGCAGATGCTCGTAACCAAAGTAAATATCGGGTATCCAAGCAAGTATACCCGATGTTTACCTTGGTTACGAGCCTCCACAGTTGTAAGAAGCCGGCTTCCAGTCTATCACGTTTAGTTCCCATCACTCCCGATCACATGACTCCAATGCCCGCCCCTAAACATCCAGTGACAGGATCCTGCAAAGTAACACATGCGTTTTGCATGCGTTTTTTGCTGTAAAAGCAGGATCTGCTTTTGCAGCAAAAAAACGTTCAGGACGCATGTTAAAAAGACGTAGTGTGAAAGCAGCCTTAAAAAGACGTAGTGTGAAAGCAGCCTAATACATTAGTGACGGAGTCCGTTTGCGTCGAAACAACGCAGATGTAAAACCGGCCTAATAGATTGGTCACCTGTCCTACAATCTCCTCCTCCATGGCTGATAACAGGGAGTAATAGATTGCAGTCGAGTGTCCTACAGTCTCTTCCCTCCAGCAATGGTTGATAACAGGGAGTAATAGATTGCAGTCACCTGTCCTACAGTCGTCTTCCCCCAGAAATGGCTGATAACAGGGAGTAATAGATTGCAGTCGAGTGTCCTACAGTCTCTTCCCCCCAGTAATGGCTGACAACAGGGAGTAATAGATTGCAGTCGAGTGTCCTACAGTCTCTTCCCCCCAGTAATGGTTGATAACAGGGAGTAATAGATTGAAGTGACCTGTCCTACAGTCTCCTTCCCCCAGAAATGTCTGATCACAGGGAGTAATAGATTGAAGTGACCTGTCCTACAGTCTCCTTCCCCCAGAAATGGCTGATCACAGGGAGTAATAGATTGCAGTCGAGTGTCCTACAGTCTCTTCCCTCCAGTAATGGCTGATAACAGGGAGTAATAGATTGCAGTCGAGTGTCCTACAGTCTATTCCCCCCAGTAATGGCTGATAGCAGGGAGTAATAGATTGCAGTCACCTGTCCTACAGTCTCCTCCCCCCAGTAATGGCTGACAACAGGGAGTAATTGATTGCAGTCACCTGTCCTACAGTCTCCTTCCCCCAGAAAAGGCTGATAACAGGGAGTAATAGATTGAAATCACCTGTGCTACAGTCTACTCCTCCACAGAGTTCCGGAATATCCCTGACGTCAGATAAAATCATGTGACTGCTGAAGCACGCGACACCTGACCGAGTAGATAGCACTGCCGCATGCGCGACTAATTAAAGGGCCAGCTGGGACCGATTATGTAGTGGGGGTATAAAAGATCTGAAGGACACGGCATTTTGACACTCCTTGAGGAAGACCATGTGAAACAGTGGCAAAAGAGACACAGCAGTGCCACATATTACAGGAGAATATGGGTGAGTGCAATAAATAACTACTTGTGTTTATGCTGCTGGGTGGTGAGATATATCTGATTTACTGTTTATGCATTCAGAGCCCAATAGAGATATTACTCCCTCTGGACTTTTAGGTACTTGGCACTTTATTTTGCTTGTAGTCCTGCACCCATGCACTTTTTTGTAATGTATTGATGTGTTTAGATATTTATGTGCAATAAAGTTTATATGAAGCCTTTCAATATAGGTGATGATCTATATGTTGCCATTTTTCTATAAGGTAAAATTCTGTGGAGGAGCTTTTCAGTTATACTGACCCATGATCTCAATTGAGGAGGCTGGGAAAGTCTTAGGCTACATGTGGACGCTGCGTTATTTGCTGTGGTTTTTTTGGTGCAGTTTTGTTGTCAGAACTTTCTGACTTCCCAGCAAAGTCTATGAGAAGTCAGATTTGCTATGTGCACATTGCAGTTTTTTGTCAGGGGCTGCCACCGGTTGGGGTTTTTGTGGGCCCTGGGCTGCCACCGGTCGGGGTTTTTTGTGGGCCCACAGGTTTTTGTGGGCCCCATCCTCACGTAGACACGCACATACAGGCATAGGCTGGAGTCACACTTGCGTGTATCGGATCGCACTGCCCGGACCGGCCGCGGCTCTCCTGAGAGGAGCGGGTCAGCATCATAGAAATACATACAGCAGAGCCGCTCCTGACAGAAGAGAAGCCAGCCGGTCTGGGCAGTGTGATCCGATACTCGCATGAGTCACATACAAGTGTGACTCCAGCCTATGCCTGTATGTGTACGTATCTGTATGTGCGTGTCTACGTGAGGATGGGGGTCCACAAAAACCTGCAGACAGCCCTGCCTGCATCCCTATATGTCACACAGCCTGTACCCAAACTTGCCCCTCTCTCAAACACCCTGCACCCCATTTTGT
>NW_027442749.1:0-81989 GCF_048569485.1 Anomaloglossus baeobatrachus
CATGGAGACGATTATCTCGGGATTGCAAGATAACCAAACAAAACTTTTAGTGGATTTCTACTTATTTTATTAATATCATCTCCACACAAACAGGACAAGCTTGCATCTGTTATAGTTTTGGAGAAAAATGTGTTCATTTCATGTATGCGCGAAATGCCTTAAAAATGGCTTTTAAATGGATTTTGGAGCATGGAGACGATTATCTCGGGATTGCAAGATAACCAAACAAAACTTTTAGTGGATTTCTACTTATTTTATTAAATATCATCTCCACCAAACAGGACAAGCTTGCATCTGTTATAGTTTTGGAGAAAAATGTGTTCATTTCATGTATGCGCGAAATGCTTAAAATGGCTTTAAAATGGATTTGGAGCATGGAGACGATTATCTCGGGATTGCAAGATAACCAAACAAAACTTTTAGTGGATTTCTACTTATTTTATTAAATATCATCTCCACCAAACAGGACAAGCTTGCATCTGTTATAGTTTTGGAGAAAAATGTGTTCATTTCATGTATGCGCGAAATGCCTTAAAAATGGCTTTAAAATGGATTTGGAGCATGGAGACGATTATCTCGGGATTGCAATATAACCAAACAAAACTTTTAGTGGATTTCTACTTATTTATTAAATATCATCTCCACCAAACAGGACAAGCTTGCATCTGTTATAGTTTTGGAGAAAAATGTGTTCATTCATGTATGCGCGAAATGCCTTAAAAATGGCTTTAAAATGGATTTGGAGCATGGAGACGATTATCTCGGGATTGCAAGGTAACCAAACAAAACTTTTAGTGGATTTCTACTTATTTTATTAATATCATCTCCACCAAACAGGACAAGCTTGCATCTGTTATAGTTTTGGAGAAAAATGTGTTCATTCATTATGCGCGAAATGCCTTAAAAATGGCTTTAAAATGGATTTGGAGCATGGAGACGATTATCTCGGGATTGCAAGATAACCAAACAAAACTTTTAGTGGATTTCTACTTATTTTATTAAATATCATCTCCACCAAACAGGACAAGCTTGCATCTGTTATAGTTTTGGAGAAAAATGTGTTCATTTCATGTATGCGCGAAATGCCTTAAAAATGGCTTTAAAATGGATTTGGAGCATGGAGACGATTATCTCGGGATTGCAAGATAACCAAACCAAAACTTTTAGTGGATTTCTACTTATTTTATTAAATATCATCTCCACCAAACAGGACAAGCTTGCATCTGTTATAGTTTTGGAGAAAAATGTGTTCATTTCATGTATGCGCGAAATGCCTTAAAAATGCTTTAAAATGGATTTGGAGCATGGAGACGATTATCTCGGGATTGCAAGATAACCAAACAAAACTTTTAGTGGATTTCTACTTATTTTATTAAATATCATCTCCACCAAACAGGACAAGCTTGCATCTGTTATAGTTTTGGAGAAAAATGTGTTCATTTCATGTATGCGCGAAATGCCTTAAAAATGGCTTTAAAATGGATTTGGAGCATGGAGACGATTATCTCGGGATTGCAAGATAACCAAACAAAACTTTTAGTGGATTTCTACTTATTTTATTAAATATCATCTCCACCAAACAGGACAAGCTTGCATCTGTTATAGTTTTGGAGAAAAATGTGTTCATTTCATGTATGCGCGAAATGCCTTTAAAAATGGCTTTAAAATGGATTTGGAGCATGGAGACGATTATCTCGGGATTGCAAGATAACCAAACAAAACTTTTAGTGGATTTCTACTTATTTTATTAAATATCATCTCCACCAAACAGGACAAGCTTGCATCTGTTATAGTTTTGGAGAAAAATGTGTTCATTTCATGTATGCGCGAAATGCCTTAAAAATGGCTTTAAAATGGATTTGGAGCATGGGAGACGATTATCTCGGGATTGCAATATAACCAAACAAAACTTTTAGTGGATTTCTACTTATTTTATTAAATATCATCTCCACCAAACAGTACAAGCTTGCATCTGTTATAGTTTTGGAGAAAAATGTGTTCATTTCATGTATGCGCGAAGTGCCTTAAAAATGGCTTTAAAATGGATTTGGAGCATGGAGACGATTATCTCGGGATTGCAAGATAACCAAACAAAACTTTTAGTGGATTTCTACTTATTTTATTAAATATCATCTCCACCAAACAGGACAAGCTTGCATCTGTTATAGTTTTGGAGAAAAATGTGTTCATTTCATGTATGCGCGAAATGCCTTAAAAATGGCTTTAAAATGGATTTGGAGCATGGAGACGATTATCTCGGGATTGTAAGATAACCAAACAAAACTTTTAGTGGATTTCTACTTATTTTATTAAATATCATCTCCACCAAACAGGACAAGCTTGCATCTGTTATAGTTTTGGAGAAAAATGTGTTCATTTCATGTATGCGCGAAATGCCTTAAAAATGGCTTTAAAATGGATTTGGAGCATGGAGACGATTATCTCGGGATTGCAAGATAACCAAACAAAACTTTTAGTGGATTTCTACTTATTTTATTAAATATCATCTCCACCAAACAGGACAAGCTTGCATCTGTTATAGTTTTGGAGAAAAATGTGTTCATTTCATGTATGCGCGAAATGCCTTAAAAATGGCTTTAAAATGGATTTGGAGCATGGAGACGATTATCTCGGGATTGCAAGATAACCAAACAAAACTTTTAGTGGATTTCTACTTATTTTATTAAATATCATCTCCACCAAACAGGACAAGCTTGCATCTGTTATAGTTTTGGAGAAAAATGTGTTCATTTCATGTATGCGCGAAATGCCTTAAAAATGGCTTTAAAATGGATTTGGAGCATGGAGACGATTATCTCGGGATTGCAAGATAACCAAACAAAACTTTTAGTGGATTTCTACTTATTTTATTAAATATCATCTCCACCAAACAGGACAAGCTTGCATCTGTTATAGTTTTGGAGAAAAATGTGTTCATTTCATGTATGCGCGAAATGCCTTAAAATGGCTTTAAAATGGATTTGGAGCATGGAGACGATTATCTCGGGATTGCAAGATAACCAAACAAAACTTTTAGTGGATTTCTACTTATTTTATTAAATATCATCTCCACCAAACAGGACAAGCTTGCATCTGTTATAGTTTTGGAGAAAAATGTGTTCATTTCATGTATGCGCGAAATGCCTTATAAATGGCTTTAAAATGGATTTGGAGCATGGAGACGATTATCTCGGGATTGCAAGATAACCAAACAAAACTTTTAGTGGATTTCTACTTATTTTATTAAATATCATCTCCACCAAACAGGACAAGCTTGCATCTGTTATAGTTTTGGAGAAAAATGTGTTCATTTCATGTATGCGCGAAATGCCTTAAAAATGGCTTTAAAATGGATTTGGAGCATGGAGACGATTATCTCGGGATTGCAAGATAACCAAACAAAACTTTTAGTGGATTTCTACTTATTTTATTAAATATCATCTCCACCAAACAGGACAAGCTTGCATCTGTTATAGTTTTGGAGAAAAATGTGTTCATTTCATGTATGCGCGAAATGCCTTAAAAATGGCTTTAAAATGGATTTGGAGCATGGAGACGATTATCTCGGGATTGCAAGATAACCAAACAAAACTTTTAGTGGATTTCTACTTATTTTATTAAATATCATCTCCACCAAACAGGACAAGCTTGCATCTGTTATAGTTTTGGAGAAAAATGTGTTCATTTCATGTATGCGCGAAATGCCTTAAAAATGGCTTTAAAATGGATTTGGAGCATGGAGACGATTATCTCGGGATTGCAAGATAACCAAACAAAACTTTTAGTGGATTTCTACTTATTTTATTAAATATCATCTCCACCAAACAGGACAAGCTTGCATCTGTTATAGTTTTGGAGAAAAATGTGTTCATTTCATGTATGCGCGAAATGCCTTAAAAATGGCTTTAAAATTTATTTGGAGCATGGAGACGATTATCTCGGGATTGCAAGATAACCAAACAAAACTTTTAGTGGATTTCTACTTATTTTATTAAATATCATCTCCACCAAACAGGACAAGCTTGCATCTGTTATAGTTTTGGAGAAAAATGTGTTCATTTCATGTATGCGCGAAATGCCTTATAAATGGCTTTAAAATGGATTTGGAGCATGGAGACGATTATCTCGGGATTGCAAGATAACCAAACAAAACTTTTAGTGGATTTCTACTTATTTTATTAAATATCATCTCCACCAAACAGGACAAGCTTGCATCTGTTATAGTTTTGGAGAAAAATGTGTTCATTTCATGTATGCGCGAAATGCCTTAAAAATGGCTTTAAAATGGATTTGGAGCATGGAGACGATTATCTCGGGATTGCAAGGTAACCAAACAAAAATTTTAGTGGATTTCTACTTATTTTATTAAATATCATCTCCACCAAACAGGACAAGCTTGCATCTGTTATAGTTTTGGAGAAAAATGTGTTCATTTCATGTATGCGCGAAATGCCTTAAAAATGGCTTTAAAATGGATTTGGAGCATGGAGACGATTATCTCGGGATTGCAAGATAACCAAACAAAACTTTTAGTGGATTTCTACTTATTTTATTAAATATCATCTCCACCAAACAGGACAAGCTTGCATCTGTTATAGTTTTGGAGAAAAATGTGTTCATTTCATGTATGCGCGAAATGCCTTATAAATGGCTTTAAAATGGATTTGGAGCATGGAGACGATTATCTCGGGATTGCAAGATAACCAAACAAAACTTTTAGTGGATTTCTACTTATTTTATTAAATATCATCTCCACCAAACAGGACAAGCTTGCATCTGTTATAGTTTTGGAGAAAAATGTGTTCATTTCATGTATGCGCGAAATGCCTTAAAAATGGCTTTAAAATGGATTTGGAGCATGGAGACGATTATCTCGGGATTGCAAGATAACCAAACAAAACTTTTAGTGGATTTCTACTTATTTTATTAAATATCATCTCCACCAAACAGGACAAGCTTGCATCTGTTATAGTTTTGGAGAAAAATGTGTTCATTTCATGTATGCGCGAAATGCCTTATAAATGGCTTTAAAATGGATTTGGAGCATGGAGACGATTATCTCGGGATTGCAAGATAACCAAACAAAACTTTTAGTGGATTTCTACTTATTTTATTAAATATCATCTCCACCAAACAGGACAAGCTTGCATCTGTTATAGTTTTGGAGAAAAATGTGTTCATTTCATGTATGCGCGAAATGCCTTAAAAATGGCTTTAAAATGGATTTGGAGCATGGAGACGATTATCTCGGGATTGCAAGATAACCAAACAAAACTTTTAGTGGATTTCTACTTATTTTATTAAATATCATCTCCACCAAACAGGACAAGCTTGCATCTGTTATAGTTTTGGAGAAAAATGTGTTCATTTCATGTATGCGCGAAATGCCTTAAAAATGGCTTTAAAATGGATTTGGAGCATGGAGACGATTATCTCGGGATTGCAAGATAACCAAACAAAACTTTTAGTGGATTTCTACTTATTTTATTAAATATCATCTCCACCAAACAGGACAAGCTTGCATCTGTTATAGTTTTGGAGAAAAATGTGTTCATTTCATGTATGCGCGAAATGCCTTAAAAATGGCTTTAAAATGGATTTGGAGCATGGAGACGATTATCTCGGGATTGCAAGATAACCAAACAAAACTTTTAGTGGATTTCTACTTATTTTATTAAATATCATCTCCACCAAACAGGACAAGCTTGCATCTGTTATAGTTTTGGAGAAAAATGTGTTCATTTCATGTATGCGCGAAATGCCTTATAAATGGCTTTAAAATGGATTTGGAGCATGGAGACGATTATCTCGGGATTGCAAGATAACCAAACAAAACTTTTAGTGGATTTCTACTTATTTTATTAAATATCATCTCCACCAAACAGGACAAGCTTGCATCTGTTATAGTTTTGGAGAAAAATGTGTTCATTTCATGTATGCGCGAAATGCCTTAAAAATGGCTTTAAAATGGATTTGGAGCATGGAGACGATTATCTCGGGATTGCAAGGTAACCAAACAAAAATTTTAGTGGATTTCTACTTATTTTATTAAATATCATCTCCACCAAACAGGACAAGCTTGCATCTGTTATAGTTTTGGAGAAAAATGTGTTCATTTCATGTATGCGCGAAATGCCTTAAAAATGGCTTTAAAATGGATTTGGAGCATGGAGACGATTATCTCGGGATTGCAAGATAACCAAACAAAACTTTTAGTGGATTTCTACTTATTTTATTAAATATCATCTCCACCAAACAGGACAAGCTTGCATCTGTTATAGTTTTGGAGAAAAATGTGCTCATTTCATGTATGCGCGAAATGCCTTAAAAATGGCTTTAAAATGGATTTGGAGCATGGAGACGATTATCTCGGGATTGCAAGATAACCAAACAAAACTTTTAGTGGATTTCTACTTATTTTATTAAATATCATCTCCACCAAACAGGACAAGCTTGCATCTGTTATAGTTTTGGAGAAAAATGTGTTCATTTCATGTATGCGCGAAATGCCTTAAAAATGGCTTTAAAATGGATTTGGAGCATGGAGACGATTATCTCGGGATTGCAAGATAACCAAACAAAACTTTTAGTGGATTTCTACTTATTTTATTAAATATCATCTCCACCAAACAGGACAAGCTTGCATCTGTTATAGTTTTGGAGAAAAATGTGTTCATTTCATGTATGCGCGAAATGCCTTAAAAATGGCTTTAAAATGGATTTGGAGCATGGAGACGATTATCTCGGGATTGCAAGATAACCAAACAAAACTTTTAGTGGATTTCTACTTATTTTATTAAATATCATCTCCACCAAACAGGACAAGCTTGCATCTGTTATAGTTTTGGAGAAAAATGTGTTCATTTCATGTATGCGCGAAATGCCTTAAAAATGGCTTTAAAATGGATTTGGAGCATGGAGACGATTATCTCGGGATTGCAAGATAACCAAACAAAACTTTTAGTGGATTTCTACTTATTTTATTAAATATCATCTCCACCAAACAGGACAAGCTTGCATCTGTTATAGTTTTGGAGAAAAATGTGTTCATTTCATGTATGCGCGAAATGCCTTAAAAATGGCTTTAAAATGGATTTGGAGCATGGAGACGATTATCTCGGGATTGCAATATAACCAAACAAAACTTTTAGTGGATTTCTACTTATTTTATTAAATATCATCTCCACCAAACAGGACAAGCTTGCATCTGTTATAGTTTTGGAGAAAAATGTGTTCATTTCATGTATGCGCGAAATGCCTTAAAAATGGCTTTAAAATGGATTTGGAGCATGGAGACGATTATCTCGGGATTGCAAGATAACCAAACAAAACTTTTAGTGGATTTCTACTTATTTTATTAAATATCATCTCCACCAAACAGGACAAGCTTGCATCTGTTATAGTTTTGGAGAAAAATGTGTTCATTTCATGTATGCGCGAAATCCATTTTAAAGCCATTTTTAAGGCATTTCGCGCATACATGAAATGAACACATTTTTCTCCAAAACTATAACAGATGCAAGCTTGTCCTGTTTGGTGGAGATGATATTTAATAAAATAAGTAGAAATCCACTAAAAGTTTTGTTTGGTTACCTTGCAATCCCGAGATAATCGTCTCCATGCTCCAAATCCATTTTAAAGCCATTTTTAAGGCATTTCGCGCATACATGAAATGAACACATTTTTCTCCAAAACTATAACAGATGCAAGCTTGTCCTGTTTGGTGGAGATGATATTTAATAAAATAAGTAGAAATCCACTAAAAGTTTTGTTTGGTTATATTGCAATCCCGAGATAATCGTCTCCATGCTCCAAATCCATTTTAAAGCCATTTTTAAGGCATTTCGCGCATACATGAAATGAACACATTTTTCTCCAAAACTATAACAGATGCAAGCTTGTCCTGTTTGGTGGAGATGATATTTAATAAAATAAGTAGAAATCCACTAAAAGTTTTGTTTGGTTATCTTGCAATCCCGAGATAATCGTCTCCATGCTCCAAATCCATTTTAAAGCCATTTTTAAGGCATTTCGCGCATACATGAAATGATCACATTTTTCTCCAAAACTATAACAGATGCAAGCTTCTCCTGTTTGGTGGAGATGATATTTAATAAAATAAGTAGAAATCCACTAACAGATTTGTTTGGTTATCTTGCAATCCCGAGATAGTCGTCTCCATGCTCCAAATCCATTTTAAAGCCATCTTTAAGGCATTTCGCGCATAAATGAAATGATCACATTTTTTCCAAAACTATAACAGATGCAAGCTTGTCCTGTTTGGTGGAGATGATATTTCATAAAATAAGTAGAAATCAACTAAAAATTTTGTTTGGTTATCTTGCAATCCCGAGATAATCGTCTCCATGCTCCAAACCCTTTTTAAAGCCATTTTTAAGGCATTTCGCGCATAAATGAAATGATCACATTTTTCTCCAAATTATAACAGATGCAAGCTTGTCCTGTTTGGTGGGGATAATATTTAATAAAATAAGTAGAAATCCACTAAAAGTTTTGTTTGGTTATCTTGCAATCCCAAGATAATCGTCTCCATGCTCCAAATCCATTTTAAAGCCATTTTTAAGGCATTTCGCGCATAAATGAAATGATCACATTTTTCTCCAAAACTATAACAGATGCAAGCTTGTCCTGTTTGGTGGAGATAATATTTAATAAAATAAGTAGAAATCTACTAAAAGTTTCGTTTGTTTATATTGCCATCCTGAGATAATCGTCTCCATGCTCCAAATCCATTTTAAAGCCATTTCAAAGGCATTTTGCGCATAAATGAAATGATCACATTTTTCTCCAAAACTATAACACATGCAAGCTTGTCCTGTTTGGTGGAGATGATATTTGGTAAAATAAGTAGAAATCCACTAAAAGTTTTGTTTGGTTATCTTGCAATCCCGAGATAATCGTCTCCATGCTCCAAATCTATTTTAAAGCCATTTCAAAGGCATTGTGCGCATAAATGAAATGATCACATTTTTCTCCAAAACTATAACAGATGCAAGCTTGTCCTGTTTGGAGGGGATGATATTTAATAAAATAATTAGAAATCCACTAAAAGTTTTGTTTGGTTATCTTGCAATCCCGAGATAATCGTCTCCATGCTTCAAAACCATTTTAAAGCCATTTTTAAGGCATTTCGCGCATAAATGAAATGATCACATTTTTCTCCAAAACTATAACAGATGCAAGCTTGTCCTGTTTGGTGGAGATAATATTTAATAAAATAAGTAGAAACCTACTAAAAGTTTCGTTTGTTTATATTGCAATCCTGAGATAATCGTCTCCATGCTCCAAATCCATTTTAAAGCCATTTCAAAGGCATTTCGCGCATAAATGAAATGATCACATTTTTCTCCAAAACTATAACACATGCAAGCTTGTCCTGTTTGGTGGAGATGATATTTAATAAAATAAGTAGAAATCCACTAAAAGTTTTGTTTGGTTATCTTGCAATCCCAAGATAATCGTCTCCATGCTCCAAATCCATTTTAAAGCCATTTTTAAGGCATTTCGCGCATAAATGAAATGATCACATTTTTCTCCAAAACTATAACAGATGCAAGCTTGTCCTGTTTGGTGGAGATAATATTTAATAAAATAGGTAGAAATCTACTAAAAGTTTCGTTTGTTTATATTGCAATCCTGAGATAAACGTCTCCATGCTCCAAATCCATTTTAAAGCCATTTCAAAGGCATTTCGCGCATAAATGAAATGATCACATTTTTCTCCAAAACTATAACAGATGCAAGCTTCTCCTGTTTGGTGGAGATGATATTTAATAAAATAAGTAGAGTTGAGCGCGGTTCGTGGTTCGAGGTTCTCCAGTTCGAGGTTCGAGTGATTTTGGGCCATGTTCTAGATCGAACTAGAACTCGAGCTTTTTTCAAAAGCTCGATAGTTCTAGAAACGTTCGAGAACGGTTCTAGCAGCAAAAAGCAGGGCTTTGCAAGATAACCAAACAAAACTTTTAGTGGATTTCTACTTATTTTATTAAATATCATCTCCACCAAACAGGACAAGCTTGCATGTGTTATAGTTTTGGAGAAAAATGTGTTCATTTCATGTATGCGCAAAATGCCTTTGAAATGGCTTTAAAATGGATTTGGAGCATGGAGACGATTATCTCAGGATGGCAATATAAACAAACGAAACTTTTAGTAGATTTCTACTTATTTTATTAAATATTATCTCCACCAAACAGGACAAGCTTGCATCTGTTATAGTTTTGGAGAAAAATGTGTTCATTTCATGTATGCGCGAAATGCCTTAAAAATGGCTTTAAAATGGATTTGGAGCATGGAGACGATTATCTCGGGATTGCAAGATAACCAAACAAAACTTTTAGTGGATTTCTACTTATTTTATTAAATATCATCCCCACCAAACAGGACAAGCTTGCATCTGTTATAGTTTTGGAGAAAAATGTGTTCATTTCATGTATGCGCGAAATGCCTTAAAAATGGCTTTAAAATGGATTTGGAGCATGGAGACGATTATCTCGGGATTGCAAGATAACCAAACAAAACTTTTAGTGGATTTCTACTTATTTTATTAAATATCATCTCCACCGAACAGGACAAGCTTGCATGTGTTATAGTTTTGGAGAAAAATGTGTTCATTTCATGTATGCGCAAAATGCCTTTGAAATGGCTTTAAAATGGATTTGGAGCATGGAGACGATTATCTCAGGATGGCAATATAAACAAACGAAACTTTTAGTAGATTTCTACTTATTTTATTAAATATTATCTCCACCAAACAGGACAAGCTTGCATCTGTTATAGTTTTGGAGAAAAATGTGTTCATTTCATGTATGCGCGAAATGCCTTAAAAATGGCTTTAAAATGGATTTGGAGCATGGAGACGATTATCTCGGGATTGCAAGATAACCAAACAAAACTTTTAGTGGATTTCTACTTATTTTATTAAATATCATCTCCACCAAACAGGACAAGCTTGCATGTGTTATAGGTTTGGAGAAAAATGTGTTCATTTCATGTATGCGCAAAATGCCTTTGAAATGGCTTTAAAATGGATTTGGAGCATGGAGACGATTATCTCAGGATGGCAATATAAACAAACGAAACTTTTAGTAGATTTCTACTTATTTTATTAAATATTATCTCCACCAAACAGGACAAGCTTGCATCTGTTATAGTTTTGGAGAAAAATGTGTTCATTTCATGTATGCGCGAAATGCCTTAAAAATGGCTTTAAAATGGATTTGGAGCATGGAGACGATTATCTCGGGATTGCAAGATAACCAAACAAAACTTTTAGTGGATTTCTTCTTATTTTATTAAATATCATCTCCACCAAACAGGACAAGCTTGCATCTGTTATAGTTTTGGAGAAAAATGTGTTCATTTCATGTATGCGCGAAATGCCTTAAAAATGGCTTTAAAATGGATTTGGAGCATGGAGACGATTATCTCGGGACTGCAAGATAACCAAACAAAACTTTTAGTGGATTTCTACTTATTTTATTAAATATCATCTCCACCAAACAGGACAAGCTTGCATCTGTTATAGTTTTGGAGAAAAATGTGTTCATTTCATGTATGCGCGAAATGCCTTAAAAATGGCTTTAAAATGGATTTGGAGCATGGAGACGATTATCTCGGGATTGCAAGATAACCAAACAAAACTTTTAGTGGATTTCTACTTATTTTATTAAATATCATCTCCACCAAACAGGACAAGCTTGCATGTGTTATAGTTTTGGAGAAAAATGTGTTCATTTCATGTATGCGCAAAATGCCTTTGAAATGGCTTTAAAATGGATTTGGAGCATGGAGACGATTATCTCAGGATGGCAATATAAACAAACGAAACTTTTAGTAGATTTCTACTTATTTTATTAAATATTATCTCCACCAAACAGGACAAGCTTGCATCTGTTATAGTTTTGGAGAAAAGTGTGTTCATTTCATGTATGCGCGAAATGCCTTAAAAATGGCTTTAAAATGGATTTGGAGCATGGAGACGATTATCTCGGGATTGCAAGATAACCAAACAAAACTTTTAGTGGATTTCTACTTATTTTATTAAATATCATCTCCACCAAACAGGACAAGCTTGCATCTGTTATAGTTTTGGAGAAAAATGTGTTCATTTCATGTATGCGCGAAATGCCTTAAAAATGGCTTTAAAATGGATTTGGAGCATGGAGACGATTATCTCGGGATTGCAAGATAACCAAACAAAACTTTTAGTGGATTTCTACTTATTTTATTAAATATCATCTCCACCAAACAGGACAAGCTTGCATCTGTTATAGTTTTGGAGAAAAATGTGTTCATTTCATGTATGCGCGAAATGCCTTAAAAATAACTTTAAAATGGATTTGGAGCATGGAGACGATTATCTCGGGATTGCAAGATAACCAAACAAAACTTTTAGTGGATTTCTACTTATTTTATTAAATATCATCTCCACCAAACAGGACAAGCTTGCATCTGTTATAGTTTTGGAGAAAAATGTGTTCATTTCATGTATGCGCGAAATGCCTTAAAAATGGCTTTAAAATGGATTTGGAGCATGGAGACGATTATCTCGGGATTGCAAGATAACCAAACAAAACTTTTAGTGGATTTCTACTTATTTTATTAAATATCATCTCCACCAAACAGGACAAGCTTGCATCTGTTATAGTTTTGGAGAAAAATGTGTTCATTTCATGTATGCGCGAAAAGCCTTAAAAATGGCTTTAAAATGGATTTGGAGCATGGAGACGATTATCTCGGGATTGCAAGATAACCAAACAAAACTTTTAGTGGATTTCTACTTATTTTATTAAATATCTTCTCCACCAAACAGGACAAGCTTGCATCTGTTATAGTTTTGGAGAAAAATGTTTGGTGGAGATGATATTTAATAAAATAAGTAGAAATCCACTAAAAGTTTTGTTTGGTTATCTTGCAATCCCGAGATAATCGTCTCCATGCTCCAAATCCATTTTAAAGCCATTTTTAAGGCATTTCGCGCATACATGAAATGAACACATTTTTCTCCAAAACTATAACAGATGCAAGCTTGTCCTGTTTGGTGGAGATGATATTTAATAAAATAAGTAGAAATCCACTAAAAGTTTTGTTTGGTTATCTTGCAATCCCGAGATAATCGTCTCCATGCTCCAAATCCATTTTAAAGCCATTTTTAAGGCATTTCGCGCATAAATGAAATGATCACATTTTTCTCCAAAACTATAACAGATGCAAGCTTGTCCTGTTTGGTGGAGATAATATTTAATAAAATAGGTAGAAATCTACTAAAAGTTTCGTTTGTTTATATTGCAATCCTGAGATAATCGTCTCCATGCTCCAAATCCATTTTAAAGCCATTTCAAAGGCATTTCGCGCATAAATGAAATGATCACATTTTTCTCCAAAACTATAACAGATGCAAGCTTCTCCTGTTTGGTGGAGATGATATTTAATAAAATAAGTAGAGTTGAGCGCGGTTCGTGGTTCGAGGTTCTCCAGTTCGAGGTTCGAGTGATTTTGGGCCATGTTCTAGATCGAACTAGAACTCGAGCTTTTTTCAAAAGCTCGATAGTTCTAGAAACGTTCGAGAACGGTTCTAGCAGCAAAAAGCAGGGCTTTGCAAGATAACCAAACAAAACTTTTAGTGGATTTCTACTTATTTTATTAAATATCATCTCCACCAAACAGGACAAGCTTGCATGTGTTATAGTTTTGGAGAAAAATGTGTTCATTTCATGTATGCGCAAAATGCCTTTGAAATGGCTTTAAAATGGATTTGGAGCATGGAGACGATTATCTCAGGATGGCAATATAAACAAACGAAACTTTTAGTAGATTTCTACTTATTTTATTAAATATTATCTCCACCAAACAGGACAAGCTTGCATCTGTTATAGTTTTGGAGAAAAATGTGTTCATTTCATGTATGCGCGAAATGCCTTAAAAATGGCTTTAAAATGGATTTGGAGCATGGAGACGATTATCTCGGGATTGCAAGATAACCAAACAAAACTTTTAGTGGATTTCTACTTATTTTATTAAATATCATCCCCACCAAACAGGACAAGCTTGCATCTGTTATAGTTTTGGAGAAAAATGTGTTCATTTCATGTATGCGCGAAATGCCTTAAAAATGGCTTTAAAATGGATTTGGAGCATGGAGACGATTATCTCGGGATTGCAAGATAACCAAACAAAACTTTTAGTGGATTTCTTCTTATTTTATTAAATATCATCTCCACCAAACAGGACAAGCTTGCATGTGTTATAGTTTTGGAGAAAAATGTGTTCATTTCATGTATGCGCAAAATGCCTTTGAAATGGCTTTAAAATGGATTTGGAGCATGGAGACGATTATCTCAGGATGGCAATATAAACAAACGAAACTTTTAGTAGATTTCTACTTATTTTATTAAATATTATCTCCACCAAACAGGACAAGCTTGCATCTGTTATAGTTTTGGAGAAAAATGTGTTCATTTCATGTATGCGCGAAATGCCTTAAAAATGGCTTTAAAATGGATTTGGAGCATGGAGACGATTATCTCGGGATTGCAAGATAACCAAACAAAACTTTTAGTGGATTTCTACTTATTTTATTAAATATCATCTCCACCAAACAGGACAAGCTTGCATCTGTTATAGTTTTGGAGAAAAATGTGTTCATTTCATGTATGCGCGAAATGCCTTAAAAATGGCTTTAAAATGGATTTGGAGCATGGAGACGATTATCTCGGGATTGCAAGATAACCAAACAAAACGTTTAGTGGATTTCTACTTATTTTATTAAATATCATCTCCACCAAACAGGACAAGCTTGCATGTGTTATAGGTTTGGAGAAAAATGTGTTCATTTCATGTATGCGCAAAATGCCTTTGAAATGGCTTTAAAATGGATTTGGAGCATGGAGACGATTATCTCAGGATGGCAATATAAACAAACGAAACTTTTAGTAGATTTCTACTTATTTTATTAAATATTATCTCCACCAAACAGGACAAGCTTGCATCTGTTATAGTTTTGGAGAAAAATGTGTTCATTTCATGTATGCGCGAAATGCCTTAAAAATGGCTTTAAAATGGATTTGGAGCATGGAGACGATTATCTCGGGATTGCAAGATAACCAAACAAAACTTTTAGTGGATTTCTACTTATTTTATTAAATATCATCTCCACCAAACAGGACAAGCTTGCATCTGTTATAGTTTTGGAGAAAAATGTGTTCATTTCATGTATGCGCGAAATGCCTTAAAAATGGCTTTAAAATGGATTTGGAGCATGGAGACGATTATCTCGGGATTGCAAGATAACCAAACAAAACTTTTAGTGGATTTCTACTTATTTTATTAAATATCATCTCCACCAAACAGGACAAGCTTGCATCTGTTATAGTTTTGGAGAAAAATGTTTGGTGGAGATGATATTTAATAAAATAAGTAGAAATCCACTAAAAGTTTTGTTTGGTTATCTTGCAATCCCGAGATAATCGTCTCCATGCTCCAAATCCATTTTAAAGCCATTTTTAAGGCATTTCGCGCATACATGAAATGAACACATTTTTCTCCAAAACTATAACAGATGCAAGCTTGTCCTGTTTGGTGGAGATGATATTTAATAAAATAAGTAGAAATCCACTAAAAGTTTTGTTTGGTTATCTTGCAATCCCGAGATA
The DNA here is from genome assembly GCF_048569485.1 of Anomaloglossus baeobatrachus. Lineage (NCBI taxonomy): Eukaryota > Metazoa > Chordata > Amphibia > Anura > Aromobatidae > Anomaloglossus > Anomaloglossus baeobatrachus. The sequence goes on from NW_027442749.1 coordinate 15,675, forward strand.
ATCGTCTCCATGCTCCAAATCCATTTTAAAGCCATTTTTAAGGCATTTCGCGCATAAATGAAATGATCACATTTTTCTCCAAAACTATAACAGATGCAAGCTTGTCCTGTTTGGTGGAGATAATATTTAATAAAATAGGTAGAAATCTACTAAAAGTTTCGTTTGTTTATATTGCAATCCTGAGATAATCGTCTCCATGCTCCAAATCCATTTTAAAGCCATTTCAAAGGCATTTCGCGCATAAATGAAATGATCACATTTTTCTCCAAAACTATAACAGATGCAAGCTTCTCCTGTTTGGTGGAGATGATATTTAATAAAATAAGTAGAGTTGAGCGCGGTTCGTGGTTCGAGGTTCTCCAGTTCGAGGTTCGAGTGATTTTGGGCCATGTTCTAGATCGAACTAGAACTCGAGCTTTTTTCAAAAGCTCGATAGTTCTAGAAACGTTCGAGAACGGTTCTAGCAGCAAAAAGCAGGGCTTTGCAAGATAACCAAACAAAACTTTTAGTGGATTTCTACTTATTTTATTAAATATCATCTCCACCAAACAGGACAAGCTTGCATGTGTTATAGTTTTGGAGAAAAATGTGTTCATTTCATGTATGCGCAAAATGCCTTTGAAATGGCTTTAAAATGGATTTGGAGCATGGAGACGATTATCTCAGGATGGCAATATAAACAAACGAAACTTTTAGTAGATTTCTACTTATTTTATTAAATATTATCTCCACCAAACAGGACAAGCTTGCATCTGTTATAGTTTTGGAGAAAAATGTGTTCATTTCATGTATGCGCGAAATGCCTTAAAAATGGCTTTAAAATGGATTTGGAGCATGGAGACGATTATCTCGGGATTGCAAGATAACCAAACAAAACTTTTAGTGGATTTCTACTTATTTTATTAAATATCATCTCCACCAAACAGGACAAGCTTGCATCTGTTATAGTTTTGGAGAAAAATGTGTTCATTTCATGTATGCGCGAAATGCCTTAAAAATGGCTTTAAAATGGATTTGGAGCATGGAGACGATTATCTCGGGATTGCAAGATAACCAAACAAAACGTTTAGTGGATTTCTACTTATTTTATTAAATATCATCTCCACCAAACAGGACAAGCTTGCATGTGTTATAGGTTTGGAGAAAAATGTGTTCATTTCATGTATGCGCAAAATGCCTTTGAAATGGCTTTAAAATGGATTTGGAGCATGGAGACGATTATCTCAGGATGGCAATATAAACAAACGAAACTTTTAGTAGATTTCTACTTATTTTATTAAATATTATCTCCACCAAACAGGACAAGCTTGCATCTGTTATAGTTTTGGAGAAAAATGTGTTCATTTCATGTATGCGCGAAATGCCTTAAAAATGGCTTTAAAATGGATTTGGAGCATGGAGACGATTATCTCGGGATTGCAAGATAACCAAACAAAACTTTTAGTGGATTTCTTCTTATTTTATTAAATATCATCTCCACCAAACAGGACAAGCTTGCATCTGTTATAGTTTTGGAGAAAAATGTGTTCATTTCATGTATGCGCGAAATGCCTTAAAAATGGCTTTAAAATGGATTTGGAGCATGGAGACGATTATCTCGGGACTGCAAGATAACCAAACAAAACTTTTAGTGGATTTCTACTTATTTTATTAAATATCATCTCCACCAAACAGGACAAGCTTGCATCTGTTATAGTTTTGGAGAAAAATGTGTTCATTTCATGTATGCGCGAAATGCCTTAAAAATGGCTTTAAAATGGATTTGGAGCATGGAGACGATTATCTCGGGATTGCAAGATAACCAAACAAAACTTTTAGTGGATTTCTACTTATTTTATTAAATATCATCTCCACCAAACAGGACAAGCTTGCATGTGTTATAGTTTTGGAGAAAAATGTGTTCATTTCATGTATGCGCAAAATGCCTTTGAAATGGCTTTAAAATGGATTTGGAGCATGGAGACGATTATCTCAGGATGGCAATATAAACAAACGAAACTTTTAGTAGATTTCTACTTATTTTATTAAATATTATCTCCACCAAACAGGACAAGCTTGCATCTGTTATAGTTTTGGAGAAAAGTGTGTTCATTTCATGTATGCGCGAAATGCCTTAAAAATGGCTTTAAAATGGATTTGGAGCATGGAGACGATTATCTCGGGATTGCAAGATAACCAAACAAAACTTTTAGTGGATTTCTACTTATTTTATTAAATATCATCTCCACCAAACAGGACAAGCTTGCATCTGTTATAGTTTTGGAGAAAAATGTGTTCATTTCATGTATGCGCGAAATGCCTTAAAAATGGCTTTAAAATGGATTTGGAGCATGGAGACGATTATCTCGGGATTGCAAGATAACCAAACAAAACTTTTAGTGGATTTCTACTTATTTTATTAAATATCATCTCCACCAAACAGGACAAGCTTGCATCTGTTATAGTTTTGGAGAAAAATGTGTTCATTTCATGTATGCGCGAAATGCCTTAAAAATAACTTTAAAATGGATTTGGAGCATGGAGACGATTATCTCGGGATTGCAAGATAACCAAACAAAACTTTTAGTGGATTTCTACTTATTTTATTAAATATCATCTCCACCAAACAGGACAAGCTTGCATCTGTTATAGTTTTGGAGAAAAATGTGTTCATTTCATGTATGCGCGAAATGCCTTAAAAATGGCTTTAAAATGGATTTGGAGCATGGAGACGATTATCTCGGGATTGCAAGATAACCAAACAAAACTTTTAGTGGATTTCTACTTATTTTATTAAATATCATCTCCACCAAACAGGACAAGCTTGCATCTGTTATAGTTTTGGAGAAAAATGTGTTCATTTCATGTATGCGCGAAAAGCCTTAAAAATGGCTTTAAAATGGATTTGGAGCATGGAGACGATTATCTCGGGATTGCAAGATAACCAAACAAAACTTTTAGTGGATTTCTACTTATTTTATTAAATATCTTCTCCACCAAACAGGACAAGCTTGCATCTGTTATAGTTTTGGAGAAAAATGTTTGGTGGAGATGATATTTAATAAAATAAGTAGAAATCCACTAAAAGTTTTGTTTGGTTATCTTGCAATCCCGAGATAATCGTCTCCATGCTCCAAATCCATTTTAAAGCCATTTTTAAGGCATTTCGCGCATACATGAAATGAACACATTTTTCTCCAAAACTATAACAGATGCAAGCTTGTCCTGTTTGGTGGAGATGATATTTAATAAAATAAGTAGAAATCCACTAAAAGTTTTGTTTGGTTATCTTGCAATCCCGAGATAATCGTCTCCATGCTCCAAATCCATTTTAAAGCCATTTTTAAGGCATTTCGCGCATACATGAAATGAACACATTTTTCTCCAAAACTATAACACATGCAAGCTTGTCCTGTTTGGTGGAGATGATATTTAATAAAATAAGTAGAAATCCACTAAAAGTTTTGTTTGGTTATCTTGCAATCCCGAGATAATCGTCTCCATGCTCCAAATCCATTTTAAAGCCATTTTTAAGGCATTTCGCGCATACATGAAATGAACACATTTTTCTCCAAAACTATAACAGATGCAAGCTTGTCCTGTTTGGTGGAGATGATATTTAATAAAATAAGTAGAAACCAAACAAAACTTTTAGTGGATTTCTACTTATTTTATTAAATATCATCTCCACCAAACAGGACAAGCTTGCATCTGTTATAGTTTTGGAGAAAAATGTGTTCATTTCATGTATGCGCGAAATGCCTTAAAAATGGCTTTAAAATGGATTTGGAGCATGGAGACGATTATCTCGGGATTGCAAGATAACCAAACAAAACTTTTAGTGGATTTCTACTTATTTTATTAAATATCATCTCCACCAAACAGGACAAGCTTGCATCTGTTATAGTTTTGGAGAAAAATGTGTTCATTTCATGTATGCGCGAAATGCCTTAAAAATGGCTTTAAAATGGATTTGGAGCATGGAGACGATTATCTCGGGATTGCAATATAACCAAACAAAACTTTTAGTGGATTTCTACTTATTTTATTAAATATCATCTCCACCAAACAGGACAAGCTTGCATCTGTTATAGTTTTGGAGAAAAATGTGTTCATTTCATGTATGCGCGAAATGCCTTAAAAATGGCTTTAAAATGGATTTGGAGCATGGAGACGATTATCTCGGGATTGCAAGATAACCAAACAAAACTTTTAGTGGATTTCTACTTATTTTATTAAATATCATCTCCACCAAACAGGACAAGCTTGCATCTGTTATAGTTTTGGAGAAAAATGTGTTCATTTCATGTATGCGCGAAATGCCTTAAAAATGGCTTTAAAATGGATTTGGAGCATGGAGACGATTATCTCGGGATTGCAATATAACCAAACAAAACTTTTAGTGGATTTCTACTTATTTTATTAAATATCATCTCCACCAAACAGGACAAGCTTGCATCTGTTATAGTTTTGGAGAAAAATGTGTTCATTTCATGTATGCGCGAAATGCCTTAAAAATGGCTTTAAAATGGATTTGGAGCATGGAGACGATTATCTCGGGATTGCAAGATAACCAAACAAAACTTTTAGTGGATTTCTACTTATTTTATTAAATATCATCTCCACCAAACAGGACAAGCTTGCATCTGTTATAGTTTTGGAGAAAAATGTGTTCATTTCATGTATGCGCGAAATGCCTTAAAAATGGCTTTAAAATGGATTTGGAGCATGGAGACGATTATCTCGGGATTGCAAGATAACCAAACAAAACTTTTAGTGGATTTCTACTTATTTTATTAAATATCATCTCCACCAAACAGGACAAGCTTGCATCTGTTATAGTTTTGGAGAAAAATGTGTTCATTTCATGTATGCGCGAAATGCCTTAAAAATGGCTTTAAAATGGATTTGGAGCATGGAGACGATTATCTCGGGATTGCAAGATAACCAAACAAAACTTTTAGTGGATTTCTACTTATTTTATTAAATATCATCTCCACCAAACAGGACAAGCTTGCATCTGTTATAGTTTTGGAGAAAAATGTGTTCATTTCATGTATGCGCGAAATGCCTTAAAAATGGCTTTAAAATGGATTTGGAGCATGGAGACGATTATCTCGGGATTGCAAGATAACCAAACAAAACTTTTAGTGGATTTCTACTTATTTTTTTAAAGCCAAACAAAACTTTTAGTGGATTTCTACTTATTTTATTAAATATCATCTCCACCAAACAGGACAAGCTTGCATCTGTTATAGTTTTGGAGAAAAATGTGTTCATTTTATGTATGCGCGAAATGCCTTAAAAATGGCTTTAAATTGGATAAGGAGCATGGAGACGATTATCTCGGGATTGCAAGATAACCAAACAAAACTTTTAGTGGATTTCTACTTATTTTATTAAATATCATCTCCACCAAACAGGACAAGCTTGCATCTGTTATAGTTTTGGAGAAAAATGTGTTCATTTCATGTATGCGCGAAATGCCTTAAAAATGGCTTTAAAATGGATTTGGAGCATGGAGACGATTATCTCGGGATTGCAAGATAACCAAACAAAACTTTTAGTGGATTTCTACTTATTTTATTAAATATCATCTCCACCAAACAGGACAAGCTTGCATGTGTTATAGTTTTGGAGAAAAATGTGTTCATTTCATGTATGCGCAAAATGCCTTTGAAATGACTTTAAAATGGATTTGGAGCATGGAGACTATTATCTCAGGATGGCAATATAAACAAACGAAACTTTTAGTAGATTTCTACTTATTTTATTAAATATTATCTCCACCAAACAGGACAAGCTTGCATCTGTTATAGTTTTGGAGAAAAATGTGTTCATTTCATGTATGCGCGAAATGCCTTAAAAATGGCTTTAAAATGGATTTGGAGCATGGAGACGATTATCTCGGGATTGCAAGATAACCAAACAAAACTTTTAGTGGATTTCTACTTATTTTATTAAATATCATCTCCACCAAACAGGACAAGCTTGCATGTGTTATAGTTTTGGAGAAAAATGTGTTCATTTCATGTATGCGCAAAATGCCTTTGAAATGACTTTAAAATGGATTTGGAGCATGGAGACTATTATCTCAGGATGGCAATATAAACAAACGAAACTTTTAGTAGATTTCTACTTATTTTATTAAATATTATCTCCACCAAACAGGACAAGCTTGCATCTGTTATAGTTTTGGAGAAAAATGTGTTCATTTCATGTATGCGCGAAATGCCTTAAAAATGGCTTTAAAATGGATTTGGAGCATGGAGACGATTATCTCGGGATTGCAAGATAACCAAACAAAACTTTTAGTGGATTTCTACTTATTTTATTAAATATCATCTCCACCAAACAGGACAAGCTTGCATCTGTTATAGTTTTGGAGAAAAATGTGTTCATTTCATGTATGCGCGAAATGCCTTAAAAATGGCTTTAAAATGGATTTGGAGCATGGAGACGATTATCTCGGGATTGCAAGATAACCAAACAAAACTTTTAGTGGATTTCTACTTATTTTATTAAATATCATCTCCACCAAACAGGACAGGCTTGCATCTGTTATAGTTTTGGAGAAAAATGTGTTCATTTCATGTATGCGCGAAATGCCTTAAAAATGGCTTTAAATTGGATAAGGAGCATGGAGACGATTATCTCGGGATTGCAAGATAACCAAACAAAACTTTTAGTGGATTTCTACTTATTTTATTAAATATCATCTCCACCAAACAGGACAAGCTTGCATCTTTTATAGTTTTGGAGAAAAATGTGTTCATTTCATGTATGCGCGAAATGCCTTAAAAATGGCTTTAAAATGGATTTGGAGCATGGAGACGATTATCTCGGGATTGCAAGATAACCAAACAAAACTTTTAGTGGATTTCTACTTATTTTATTAAATATCATCTCCACCAAACAGGACAAGCTTGCATCTGTTATAGTTTTGGAGAAAAATGTGTTCATTTCATGTATGCGCGAAATGCCTTAAAAATGGCTTTAAAATGGATTTGGAGCATGGAGACGATTATCTCGGGATTGCAAGATAACCAAACAAAACTTTTAGTGGATTTCTACTTATTTTATTAAATATCATCTCCACCAAACAGGACAAGCTTGCATCTGTTATAGTTTTGGAGAAAAATGTGTTCATTTCATGTATGCGCGAAATGCCTTAAAAATGGCTTTAAAATGGATTTGGAGCATGGAGACGATTATCTCGGGATTGCAAGATAACCAAACAAAACTTTTAGTGGATTTCTACTTATTTTATTAAATATCATCTCCACCAAACAGGACAAGCTTGCATCTGTTATAGTTTTGGAGAAAAATGTGTTCATTTCATGTATGCGCGAAATGCCTTAAAAATGGCTTTAAAATGGATTTGGAGCATGGAGACGATTATCTCGGGATTGCAAGATAACCAAACAAAACTTTTAGTGGATTTCTACTTATTTTATTAAATATCATCTCCACCAAACAGGACAAGCTTGCATGTGTTATAGTTTTGGAGAAAAATGTGTTCATTTCATGTATGCGCGAAATGCCTTAAAAATGGCTTTAAAATGGATTTGGAGCATGGAGACGATTATCTCGGGATTGCAAGATAACCAAACAAAACTTTTAGTGGATTTCTACTTATTTTATTAAATATCATCTCCACCAAACAGGACAAGCTTGCATCTGTTATAGTTTTGGAGAAAAATGTGTTCATTTCATGTATGCGCGAAATGCCTTAAAAATGGCTTTAAAATGGATTTGGAGCATGGAGACGATTATCTCGGGATTGCAAGATAACCAAACAAAACTTTTAGTGGATTTCTACTTATTTTATTAAATATCATCTCCACCAAACAGGACAAGCTTGCATCTGTTATAGTTTTGGAGAAAAATGTGTTCATTTCATGTATGCGCGAAATGCCTTAAAAATGGCTTTAAAATGGATTTGGAGCATGGAGACGATTATCTCGGGATTGCAAGATAACCAAACAAAACTTTTAGTGGATTTCTACTTATTTTATTAAATATCATCTCCACCAAACAGGACAAGCTTGCATCTGTTATAGTTTTGGAGAAAAATGTGTTCATTTCATGTATGCGCGAAATGCCTTAAAAATGGCTTTAAAATGGATTTGGAGCATGGAGACGATTATCTCGGGATTGCAAGATAACCAAACAAAACTTTTAGTGGATTTCTACTTATTTTATTAAATATCATCTCCACCAAACAGGACAAGCTTGCATGTGTTATAGTTTTGGAGAAAAATGTGTTCATTTCATGTATGCGCGAAATGCCTTAAAAATGGCTTTAAAATGGATTTGGAGCATGGAGACGATTATCTCGGGATTGCAAGATAACCAAATAAAACTTTAAGTGGATTTCTACTTATTTTATTAAATATCATCTCCACCAAACAGGACAAGCTTGCATCTGTTATAGTTTTGGAGAAAAATGTGTTCATTTCATGTATGCGCGAAATGCCTTAAAAATGGCTTTAAAATGGATTTGGAGCATGGAGACGATTATCTCGGGATTGTAAGATAACCAAACAAAACTTTTAGTGGATTTCTACTTATTTTATTAAATATCATCTCCACCAAACAGGACAAGCTTGCATCTGTTATAGTTTTGGAGAAAAATGTGTTCATTTCATGTATGCGCGAAATGCCTTAAAAATGGCTTTAAAATGGATTTGGAGCATGGAGACGATTATCTCGGGATTGCAAGATAACCAAACAAAACTTTTAGTGGATTTCTACTTATTTTATTAAATATCATCTCCACCAAACAGGACAAGCTTGCATGTGTTATAGTTTTGGAGAAAAATGTGTTCATTTCATGTATGCGCAAAATGCCTTTGAAATGACTTTAAAATGGATTTGGAGCATGGAGACGATTATCTCGGGATTGCAAGATAACCAAACAAAACTTTTAGTGGATTTCTACTTATTTTATTAAATATCATCTCCACCAAACAGGACAGGCTTGCATCTGTTATAGTTTTGGAGAAAAATGTGTTCATTTCATGTATGCGCGAAATGCCTTAAAAATGGCTTTAAATTGGATAAGGAGCATGGAGACGATTATCTCGGGATTGCAAGATAACCAAACAAAACTTTTAGTGGATTTCTACTTATTTTATTAAATATCATCTCCACCAAACAGGACAAGCTTGCATCTTTTATAGTTTTGGAGAAAAATGTGTTCATTTCATGTATGCGCGAAATGCCTTAAAAATGGCTTTAAAATGGATTTGGAGCATGGAGACGATTATCTCGGGATTGCAAGATAACCAAACAAAACTTTTAGTGGATTTCTACTTATTTTATTAAATATCATCTCCACCAAACAGGACAAGCTTGCATCTGTTATAGTTTTGGAGAAAAATGTGTTCATTTCATGTATGCGCGAAATGCCTTAAAAATGGCTTTAAAATGGATTTGGAGCATGGAGACGATTATCTCGGGATTGCAAGATAACCAAACAAAACTTTTAGTGGATTTCTACTTATTTTATTAAATATCATCTCCACCAAACAGGACAAGCTTGCATCTGTTATAGTTTTGGAGAAAAATGTGTTCATTTCATGTATGCGCGAAATGCCTTAAAAATGGCTTTAAAATGGATTTGGAGCATGGAGACGATTATCTCGGGATTGCAAGATAACCAAACAAAACTTTTAGTGGATTTCTACTTATTTTATTAAATATCATCTCCACCAAACAGGACAAGCTTGCATCTGTTATAGTTTTGGAGAAAAATGTGTTCATTTCATGTATGCGCGAAATGCCTTAAAAATGGCTTTAAAATGGATTTGGAGCATGGAGACGATTATCTCGGGATTGCAAGATAACCAAACAAAACTTTTAGTGGATTTCTACTTATTTTATTAAATATCATCTCCACCAAACAGGACAAGCTTGCATCTGTTATAGTTTTGGAGAAAAATGTGTTCATTTCATGTATGCGCGAAATGCCTTAAAAATGGCTTTAAAATGGATTTGGAGCATGGAGACGATTATCTCGGGATTGCAAGATAACCAAACAAAACTTTTAGTGGATTTCTACTTATTTTATTAAATATCATCTCCACCAAACAGGACAAGCTTGCATGTGTTATAGTTTTGGAGAAAAATGTGTTAATTTCATGTATGCGCAAAATGCCTTTGAAATGGCTTTAAAATGGATTTGGAGCATGGAGACGATTATCTCAGGATGGCAATATAAATAAACGAAACTTTTAGTAGATTTCTACTTATTTTATTAAATATTATCTCCACCAAACAGGACAAGCTTGCATCTGTTATAGTTTTGGAGAAAAATGTGTTCATTTCATGTATGCGCGAAATGCCTTAAAAATGGCTTTAAAATGGATTTGGAGCATGGAGACGAGTATCTCGGGATTGCAAGATAACCAAACAAAACTTTTAGTGGATTTCTACTTATTTTATTAAATATCATCTCCACCAAACAGGACAAGCTTGCATCTGTTATAGTTTTGGAGAAAAATGTGTTCATTTCATGTATGCGCGAAATGCCTTAAAAATGGCTTTAAAATGGATTTGGAGCATGGAGACGATTATCTCGGGATTGCAAGATAACCAAATAAAACTTTAAGTGGATTTCTACTTCTTTTATTAAATATCATCTCCACCAAACAGGACAAGCTTGCATCTGTTATAGTTTTGGAGAAAAATGTGTTCATTTCATGTATGCGCGAAATGCCTTAAAAATGGCTTTAAAATGGATTTGGAGCATGGAGACGATTATCTCGGGATTGCAAGATAACCAAACAAAACTTTTAGTGGATTTCTACTTATTTTATTAAATATCATCTCCACCAAACAGGACAAGCTTGCATCTGTTATAGTTTTGGAGAAAAATGTGTTCATTTCATGTATGCGCGAAATGCCTTAAAAATGGCTTTAAAATGGATTTGGAGCATGGAGACGATTATCTCGGGATTGCAAGATAACCAAACAAAACTTTTAGTGGATTTCTACTTATTTTATTAAATATCATCTCCACCAAACAGGACAAGCTTGCATCTGTTATAGTTTTGGAGAAAAATGTGTTCATTTCATGTATGCGCGAAATGCCTTAAAAATGGCTTTAAAATGGATTTGGAGCATGGAGACGATTATCTCGGGATTGCAAGATAACCAAACAAAACTTTTAGTGGATTTCTACTTATTTTATTAAATATCATCTCCACCAAACAGGACAAGCTTGCATCTGTTATAGTTTTGGAGAAAAATGTGTTCATTTCATGTATGCGCGAAATGCCTTAAAAATGGCTTTAAAATGGATTTGGAGCATGGAGACGATTATCTCGGGATTGCAATATAACCAAACAAAACTTTTAGTGGATTTCTACTTATTTTATTAAATATCATCTCCACCAAACAGGACAAGCTTGCATCTGTTATAGTTTTGGAGAAAAATGTGTTCATTTCATGTATGCGCGAAATGCCTTAAAAATGGCTTTAAAATGGATTTGGAGCATGGAGACGATTATCTCGGGATTGCAATATAACCAAACAAAACTTTTAGTGGATTTCTACTTATTTTATTAAATATCATCTCCACCAAACAGGACAAGCTTGCATCTGTTATAGTTTTGGAGAAAAATGTGTTCATTTCATGTATGCGCGAAATGCCTTAAAAATGGCTTTAAAATGGATTTGGAGCATGGAGACGATTATCTCGGGAATGCAAGATAACCAAACAAAACTTTTAGTGGATTTCTACTTATTTTATTAAATATCATCTCCACCAAACAGGACAAGCTTGCATCTGTTATAGTTTTGGAGAAAAATGTGTTCATTTCATGTATGCGCGAAATGCCTTAAAAATGGCTTTAAAATGGATTTGGAGCATGGAGACGATTATCTCGGGATTGCAAGATAACCAAACAAAACTTTTAGTGGATTTCTACTTATTTTATTAAATATCATCTCCACCAAACAGGACAAGCTTGCATGTGTTATAGTTTTGGAGAAAAATGTGTTCATTTCATGTATGCGCAAAATGCCTTTGAAATGGCTTTAAAATGGATTTGGAGCATGGAGACGATTATCTCGGGATTGCAAGATAACCAAACAAAACTTTTAGTGGATTTCTACTTATTTTACTAAATATCATCTCCACCAAACAGGACAAGCTTGCATCTGTTTTAGTTTTGGAGAAAAATGTGTTCATTTCATGTATGCGCGAAATGCCTTAAAAATGGCTTTAAAATGGATTTGGAGCATGGAGACGATTATCTCGGGATTGCAAGATAACCAAACAAAACTTTTAGTGGATTTCTACTTATTTTATTAAATATCATCTCCACCAAACAGGACAAGCTTGCATCTGTTATAGTTTTGGAGAAAAATGTGTTCATTTCATGTATGCGCGAAATGCCTTAAAAATGGCTTTAAAATGGATTTGGAGCATGGAGACGATTATCTCGGGATTGCAAGATAACCAAACAAAACTTTTAGTGGATTTCTACTTATTTTATTAAATATCATCTCCACCAAACAGGACAAGCTTGCATCTGTTATAGTTTTGGAGAAAAATGTGTTCATTTCATGTATGCGCGAAATGCCTTAAAAATGGCTTTAAAATGGATTTGGAGCATGGAGACGATTATCTCGGGATTGCAAGATAACCAAACAAAACTTTTAGTGGATTTCTACTTATTTTATTAAATATCATCTCCACCAAACAGGACAAGCTTGCATCTGTTATAGTTTTGGAGAAAAATGTGTTCATTTCATGTATGCGCGAAATGCCTTAAAAATGGCTTTAAAATGGATTTGGAGCATGGAGACGATTATCTCGGGATTGCAAGATAACCAAACAAAACTTTTAGTGGATTTCTACTTATTTTATTAAATATCATCTCCACCAAACAGGACAAGCTTGCATCTGTTATAGTTTTGGAGAAAAATTTGTTCATTTCATGTATGCGCGAAATGCCTTAAAAATGGCTTTAAAATGGATTTGGAGCATGGAGACGATTATCTCGGGATTGCAAGATAACCAAACAAAACTTTTAGTGGATTTCTACTTATTTTATTAAATATCATCTCCACCAAACAGGACAAGCTTGCATCTGTTATAGTTTTGGAGAAAAATGTGTTTATTTCATGTATGCGCGAAATGCCTTAAAAATGGCTTTAAAATGGATTTGGAGCATGGAGACGATTATCTCGGGATTGCAATATAACCAAACAAAACTTTTAGTGGATTTCTACTTATTTTATTAAATATCATCTCCACCAAACAGGACAAGCTTGCATCTGTTATAGTTTTGGAGAAAAATGTGTTCATTTCATGTATGCGCGAAATGCCTTAAAAATGGCTTTAAAATGGATTTGGAGCATGGAGACGATTATCTCGGGATTGCAAGATAACCAAACAAAACTTTTAGTGGATTTCTACTTATTTTATTAAATATCATCTCCACCAAACAGGACAAGCTTGCATCTGTTATAGTTTTGGAGAAAAATGTGTTCATTTCATGTATGCGCGAAATGCCTTAAAAATGGCTTTAAAATGGATTTGGAGCATGGAGACGATTATCTCGGGATTGCAAGATAACCAAACAAAACTTTTAGTGGATTTCTACTTATTTTATTAAATATCATCTCCACCAAACAGGACAAGCTTGCATCTGTTTAGTTTTGGAGAAAAATGTGTTCATTTCATGTATGCGCGAAATGCCTTAAAAATGGCTTTAAAATGGATTTGGAGCATGGAGACGATTATCTCGGGATTGCAAGATAACCAAACAAAACTTTTAGTGGATTTCTACTTATTTTATTAAATATCATCTCCACCAAACAGGACAAGCTTGCATCTGTTATAGTTTTGGAGAAAAATGTGTTCATTTCATGTATGCGCGAAATGCCTTAAAATGGCTTTAAAATGGATTTGGAGCATGGAGACGATTATCTCGGGATTGCAAGATAACCAAACAAAACTTTTAGTGGATTTCTACTTATTTTATTAAATATCATCTCCACCAAACAGGACAAGCTTGCATGTGTTATAGTTTTGGAGAAAAATGTGTTCATTTCATGTATGCGCAAAATGCCTTTGAAATGGCTTTAAAATGGATTTGGAGCATGGAGACGATTATCTCAGGATGGCAATATAAACAAACGAAATTTTTAGTAGATTTCTACTTATTTTATTAAATATTATCTCCACCAAACAGGACAAGCTTGCATCTGTTATAGTTTTGGAGAAAAATGTGTTCATTTCATGTATGCGCGAAATGCCTTAAAAATGGCTTTAAAATGGATTTGGAGCATGGAGACGATTATCTCGGGATTGCAAGATAACCAAACAAAACTTTTAGTGAATTTCTACTTATTTTATTAAATATCATCTCCACCAAACAGGACAAGCTTGCATCTGTTATAGTTTTGGAGAAAAATGTGTTCATTTCATGTATGCGCGAAATGCCTTAAAAATGGCTTTAAAATGGATTTGTAGCATGGAGACGATTATCTCGGGATTGCAATATAACCAAACAAAACTTTTAGTGGATTTCTACTTATTTTATTAAATATCATCTCCACCAAACAGGACAAGCTTGCATCTGTTATAGTTTTGGAGAAAAATGTGTTCATTTCATGTATGCGCGAAATGCCTTAAAAATGGCTTTAAAATGGATTTGGAGCATGGAGACGATTATCTCGGGATTGCAAGATAACCAAACAAAACTTTTAGTGGATTTCTACTTATTTTATTAAATATCATCTCCACCAAACAGGACAAGCTTGCATCTGTTATAGTTTTGGAGAAAAATGTGTTCATTTCATGTATGCGCGAAATGCCTTAAAAATGGCTTTAAAATGGATTTGGAGCATGGAGACGATTATCTCGGGATTGCAAGATAACCAAACAAAACTTTTAGTGGATTTCTACTTATTTTATTAAATATCATCTCCACCAAACAGGACAAGCTTGCATCTGTTATAGTTTTGGAGAAAAATGTGTTCATTTCATGTATGCGCGAAATGCCTTAAAAATGGCTTTAAAATGGATTTGGAGCATGGAGACGATTATCTCGGGATTGCAAGATAACCAAACAAAACTTTTAGTGGATTTCTACTTATTTTATTAAATATCATCTCCACCAAACAGGACAAGCTTGCATCTGTTATAGTTTTGGAGAAAAATGTGTTCATTTCATGTATGCGCGAAATGCCTTAAAAATGGCTTTAAAATGGATTTGGAGCATGGAGACGATTATCTCGGGATTGCAAGATAACCAAACAAAACTTTTAGTGGATTTCTACTTATTTTATTAAATATCATCTCCACCAAACAGGACAAGCTTGCATCTGTTATAGTTTTGGAGAAAAATTTGTTCATTTCATGTATGCGCGAAATGCCTTAAAAATGGCTTTAAAATGGATTTGGAGCATGGAGACGATTATCTCGGGATTGCAAGATAACCAAACAAAACTTTTAGTGGATTTCTACTTATTTTATTAAATATCATCTCCACCAAACAGGACAAGCTTGCATCTGTTATAGTTTTGGAGAAAAATGTGTTTATTTCATGTATGCGCGAAATGCCTTAAAAATGGCTTTAAAATGGATTTGGAGCATGGAGACGATTATCTCGGGATTGCAATATAACCAAACAAAACTTTTAGTGGATTTCTACTTATTTTATTAAATATCATCTCCACCAAACAGGACAAGCTTGCATCTGTTATAGTTTTGGAGAAAAATGTGTTCATTTCATGTATGCGCGAAATGCCTTAAAAATGGCTTTAAAATGGATTTGGAGCATGGAGACGATTATCTCGGGATTGCAAGATAACCAAACAAAACTTTTAGTGGATTTCTACTTATTTTATTAAATATCATCTCCACCAAACAGGACAAGCTTGCATCTGTTATAGTTTTGGAGAAAAATGTGTTCATTTCATGTATGCGCGAAATGCCTTAAAAATGGCTTTAAAATGGATTTGGAGCATGGAGACGATTATCTCGGGATTGCAAGATAACCAAACAAAACTTTTAGTGGATTTCTACTTATTTTATTAAATATCATCTCCACCAAACAGGACAAGCTTGCATCTGTTTAGTTTTGGAGAAAAATGTGTTCATTTCATGTATGCGCGAAATGCCTTAAAAATGGCTTTAAAATGGATTTGGAGCATGGAGACGATTATCTCGGGATTGCAAGATAACCAAACAAAACTTTTAGTGGATTTCTACTTATTTTATTAAATATCATCTCCACCAAACAGGACAAGCTTGCATCTGTTATAGTTTTGGAGAAAAATGTGTTCATTTCATGTATGCGCGAAATGCCTTAAAATGGCTTTAAAATGGATTTGGAGCATGGAGACGATTATCTCGGGATTGCAAGATAACCAAACAAAACTTTTAGTGGATTTCTACTTATTTTATTAAATATCATCTCCACCAAACAGGACAAGCTTGCATGTGTTATAGTTTTGGAGAAAAATGTGTTCATTTCATGTATGCGCAAAATGCCTTTGAAATGGCTTTAAAATGGATTTGGAGCATGGAGACGATTATCTCAGGATGGCAATATAAACAAACGAAATTTTTAGTAGATTTCTACTTATTTTATTAAATATTATCTCCACCAAACAGGACAAGCTTGCATCTGTTATAGTTTTGGAGAAAAATGTGTTCATTTCATGTATGCGCGAAATGCCTTAAAAATGGCTTTAAAATGGATTTGGAGCATGGAGACAATTATCTCGGGATTGCAAGATAACCAAACAAAACTTTTAGTGAATTTCTACTTATTTTATTAAATATCATCTCCACCAAACAGGACAAGCTTGCATCTGTTATAGTTTTGGAGAAAAATGTGTTCATTTCATGTATGCGCGAAATGCCTTAAAAATGGCTTTAAAATGGATTTGTAGCATGGAGACGATTATCTCGGGATTGCAATATAACCAAACAAAACTTTTAGTGGATTTCTACTTATTTTATTAAATATCATCTCCACCAAACAGGACAAGCTTGCATCTGTTATAGTTTTGGAGAAAAATGTGTTCATTTCATGTATGCGCGAAATGCCTTAAAAATGGCTTTAAAATGGATTTGGAGCATGGAGACGATTATCTCGGGATTGCAAGATAACCAAACAAAACTTTTAGTGGATTTCTACTTATTTTATTAAATATCATCTCCACCAAACAGGACAAGCTTGCATCTGTTATAGTTTTGGAGAAAAATGTGTTCATTTCATGTATGCGCGAAATGCCTTAAAAATGGCTTTAAAATGGATTTGGAGCATGGAGACGATTATCTCGGGATTGCAAGATAACCAAACAAAACTTTTAGTGGATTTCTACTTATTTTATTAAATATCATCTCCACCAAACAAACCAAGCTTGCATCTGTTATAGTTTTGGAGAAAAATGTGTTCATTTCATGTATGCGCGAAATGCCTTAAAAATGGCTTTAAAATGGATTTGGAGCATGGAGACGATTATCTCGGGATTGCAAGATAACCAAACAAAACTTTTAGTGGATTTCTACTTATTTTATTAAATATCATCTCCACCAAACAGGACAAGCTTGCATCTGTTATAGTTTTGGAGAAAAATGTGTTCATTTCATGTATGCGCGAAATGCCTTAAAAATGGCTTTAAAATGGATTTGGAGCATGGAGACGATTATCTCGGGATTGCAAGATAACCAAACAAAACTTTTAGTGGATTTCTACTTATTTTATTAAATATCATCTCCACCAAACAGGACAAGCTTGCATCTGTTATAGTTTTGGAGAAAAATGTGTTCATTTCATGTATGCGCGAAATGCCTTAAAAATGGCTTTAAAATGGATTTGGAGCATGGAGACGATTATCTCGGGATTGCAATATAACCAAACAAAACTTTTAGTGGATTTCTACTTATTTTATTAAATATCATCTCCACCAAACAGGACAAGCTTGCATCTGTTATAGTTTTGGAGAAAAATGTGTTCATTTCATGTATGCGCGAAATGCCTTAAAAATGGCTTTAAAATGGATTTGGAGCATGGAGACGATTATCTCGGGATTGCAAGATAACCAAACAAAACTTTTAGTGGATTTCTACTTATTTTATTAAATATCATCTCCACCAAACAGGACAAGCTTGCATCTGTTATAGTTTTGGAGAAAAATGTGTTCATTTCATGTATGCGCGAAATGCCTTAAAAATGGCTTTAAAATGGATTTGGAGCATGGAGACGATTATCTCGGGATTGCAAGATAACCAAACAAAACTTTTAGTGGATTTCTACTTATTTTATTAAATATCATCTCCACCAAACAGGACAAGCTTGCATGTGTTATAGTTTTGGAGAAAAATGTGTTCATTTCATGTATGCGCAAAATGCCTTTGAAATGGCTTTAAAATGGATTTGGAGCATGGAGACGATTATCTCGGGATTGCAAGATAACCAAACAAAACTTTTAGTGGATTTCTACTTATTTTATTAAATATCATCTCCACCAAACAGGACAAGCTTGCATCTGTTATAGTTTTGGAGAAAAATGTGTTCATTTCATGTATGCGCGAAATGCCTTAAAAATGGCTTTAAAATGGATTTGGAGCATGGAGACGATTATCTCAGGATTGCAAGATAACCAAACAAAACTTTTAGTGGATTTCTACTTATTTTATTAAATATCATCTCCACCAAACAGGACAAGCTTGCATCTGTTATAGTTTTGGAGAAAAATGTGTTCATTTCATGTATGCGCGAAATGCCTTAAAAATGGCTTTAAAATGGATTTGGAGCATGGAGACGATTATCTCGGGATTGCAAGATAACCAAACAAAACTTTTAGTGGATTTCTACTTATTTTATTAAATATCATCTCCACCAAACAGGACAAGCTTGCATCTGTTATAGTTTTGGAGAAAAATGTGTTCATTTCATGTATGCGCGAAATGCCTTAAAAATGGCTTTAAAATGGATTTGGAGCATGGAGACGATTATCTCGGGATTGCAAGATAACCAAACAAAACTTTTAGTGGATTTCTACTTATTTTATTAAATATCATCTCCACCAAACAGGACAAGCTTGCATGTGTTATAGTTTTGGAGAAAAATGTGTTCATTTCATGTATGCGCAAAATGCCTTTGAAATGGCTTTAAAATGGATTTGGAGCATGGAGACGATTATCTCAGGATGGCAATATAAACAAACGAAACTTTTAGTAGATTTCTACTTATTTTATTAAATATCATCTCCACCAAACAGGACAAGCTTGCATCTGTTATAGTTTTGGAGAAAAATGTGTTCATTTCATGTATGCGCGAAATGCCTTAAAAATGGCTTTAAAATGGATTTGGAGCATGGAGACGATTATCTCGGGATTGCAAGATAACCAAACAAAACTTTTAGTGGATTTCTACTTATTTTATTAAATATCATCTCCACCAAACAGGACAAGCTTGCATCTGTTATAGTTTTGGAGAAAAATGTGTTCATTTCATGTATGCGCGAAATGCCTTAAAAATGGCTTTAAAATGGATTTGGAGCATGGAGACGATTATCTCGGGTTTGCCAGATAACCAAACAAAACTTTTAGTGGATTTCTACTTATTTTATTAAATATCATCTCCACCAAACAGGACAAGCTTGCATGTGTTATAGTTTTGGAGAAAAATGTGTTCATTTCATGTATGCGCAAAATGCCTTTGAAATGGCTTTAAAATGGATTTGGAGCATGGAGACGATTATCTCGGGATTGCAAGATAACCAAACAAAACTTTTAGTGGATTTCTACTTATTTTATTAAATATCATCTCCACCAAACAGGACAAGCTTGCATCTGTTATAGTTTTGGAGAAAAATGTGTTCATTTCATGTATGCGCGAAATGCCTTAAAAATGGCTTTAAAATGGATTTGGAGCATGGAGACGATTATCTCAGGATTGCAAGATAACCAAACAAAACTTTTAGTGGATTTCTACTTATTTTATTAAATATCATCTCCACCAAACAGGACAAGCTTGCATCTGTTATAGTTTTGGAGAAAAATGTGTTCATTTCATGTATGCGCGAAATGCCTTAAAAATGGCTTTAAAATGGATTTGGAGCATGGAGACGATTATCTCGGGATTGCAAGATAACCAAACAAAACTTTTAGTGGATTTCTACTTATTTTATTAAATATCATCTCCACCAAACAGGACAAGCTTGCATCTGTTATAGTTTTGGAGAAAAATGTGTTCATTTCATGTATGCGCGAAATGCCTTAAAAATGGCTTTAAAATGGATTTGGAGCATGGAGACGATTATCTCGGGATTGCAAGATAACCAAACAAAACTTTTAGTGGATTTCAACTTATTTTATTAAATATCATCTCCACCAAACAGGACAAGCTTGCATGTGTTATAGTTTTGGAGAAAAATGTGTTCATTTCATGTATGCGCAAAATGCCTTTGAAATGGCTTTAAAATGGATTTGGAGCATGGAGACGATTATCTCAGGATGGCAATATAAACAAACGAAACTTTTAGTAGATTTCTACTTATTTTATTAAATATTATCTCCACCAAACAGGACAAGCTTGCATCTGTTATAGTTTTGGAGAAAAATGTGTTCATTTCATGTATGCGCGAAATGCCTTAAAAATGGCTTTAAAATGGATTTGGAGCTTGGAGACGATTATCTCGGGATTGCAAGATAACCAAACAAAACTTTTAGTGGATTTCTACTTATTTTATTAAATATCATCTCCACCAAACAGGACAAGCTTGCATCTGTTATAGTTTTGGAGAAAAATGTGTTCATTTCATGTATGCGCGAAATGCCTTAAAAATGGCTTTAAAATGGATTTGGAGCATGGAGACGATTATCTCGGGATTGCAAGATAACCAAACAAAACTTTTAGTGGATTTCTACTTATTTTATTAAATATCATCTCCAAGCTTGCATGTGTTATAGTTTTGGAGAAAAATGTGTTCATTTCATGTATGCGCAAAATGCCTTTGAAATGGCTTTAAAATGGATTTGGAGCATGGAGACGATTATCTCGGGATTGCAAGATAACCAAACAAAACTTTTAATGGATTTCTACTTATTTTATTAAATATCATCTCCACCAAACAGGACAAGCTTGCATCTGTTATAGTTTTGGAGAAAAATGTGTTCATTTCATGTATGCGCGAAATGCCTTAAAAATGGCTTTAAAATGGATTTGGAGCATGGAGACGATTATCTCGGGATTGCAAGATAACCAAACAAAACTTTTAGTGGATTTCTACTTATTTTATTAAATATCATCTCCACCAAACAGGACAAGCTTGCATCTGTTATAGTTTTGGAGAAAAATGTGTTCATTTCATGTATGCGCGAAATGCCTTAAAAATGGCTTTAAAATGGATTTGGAGCATGGAGACGATTATCTCGGGATTGCAAGATAACCAAACAAAACTTTTAGTGGATTTCTACTTATTTTATTAAATATCATCTCCACCAAACAGGACAAGCTTGCATCTGTTATAGTTTTGGAGAAAAATGTGTTCATTTCATGTATGCGCGAAATGCCTTAAAAATGGCTTTAAAATGGATTTGGAGCATGGAGACGATTATCTCGGGATTGCAAGATAACCAAACAAAACCTTTAGTGGATTTCTACTTATTTTAATAAATATCATCTCCACCAAACAGGACAAGCTTGCATCTGTTATAGTTTTGGAGAAAAATGTGTTTATTTCATGTATGCGCGAAATGCCTTAAAAATGGCTTTAAAATGGATTTGGAGCATGGAGACGATTATCTCGGGATTGCAAGATAACCAAACAAAACTTTTAGTGGATTTCTACTTATTTTATTAAATATCATCTCCACCAAACAGGACAAGCTTGCATCTGTTATAGTTTTGGAGAAAAATGTGTTCATTTCATGTATGCGCGAAATGCCTTAAAAATGGCTTTAAAATGGATTTGGAGCATGGAGACGATTATCTCGGGATTGCAAGATAACCAAACAAAACTTTTAGTGGATTTCTACTTATTTTATTAAATATCATCTCCACCAAACAGGACAAGCTTGCATCTGTTATAGTTTTGGAGAAAAATGTGTTTATTTCATGTATGCGCGAAATGCCTTAAAAATGGCTTTAAAATGGATTTGGAGCATGGAGACGATTATCTCGGGATTGCAATATAACCAAACAAAACTTTTAGTGGATTTCTACTTATTTTATTAAATATCATCTCCACCAAACAGGACAAGCTTGCATCTGTTTAGTTTTGGAGAAAAATGTGTTCATTTCATGTATGCGCGAAATGCCTTAAAAATGGCTTTAAAATGGATTTGGAGCATGGAGACGATTATCTCGGGATTGCAAGATAACCAAACAAAACTTTTAGTGGATTTCTACTTATTTTATTAAATATCATCTCCACCAAACAGGACAAGCTTGCATCTGTTATAGTTTTGGAGAAAAATGTGTTCATTTCATGTATGCGCGAAATGCCTTAAAATGGCTTTAAAATGGATTTGGAGCATGGAGACGATTATCTCGGGATTGCAAGATAACCAAACAAAACTTTTAGTGGATTTCTACTTATTTTATTAAATATCATCTCCACCAAACAGGACAAGCTTGCATGTGTTATAGTTTTGGAGAAAAATGTGTTCATTTCATGTATGCGCAAAATGCCTTTGAAATGGCTTTAAAATGGATTTGGAGCATGGAGACGATTATCTCAGGATGGCAATATAAACAAACGAAACTTTTAGTAGATTTCTACTTATTTTATTAAATATTATCTCCACCAAACAGGACAAGCTTGCATCTGTTATAGTTTTGGAGAAAAATGTGTTCATTTCATGTATGCGCGAAATGCCTTAAAAATGGCTTTAAAATGGATTTGGAGCATGGAGACGATTATCTCGGGATTGCAAGATAACCAAACAAAACTTTTAGTGGATTTCTACTTATTTTATTAAATATCATCTCCACCAAACAGGACAAGCTTGCATCTGTTATAGTTTTGGAGAAAAATGTGTTCATTTCATGTATGCGCGAAATGCCTTAAAAATGGCTTTAAAATGGATTTGGAGCATGGAGACGATTATCTCGGGATTGCAAGATAACCAAACAAAACTTTTAGTGGATTTCTACTTATTTTATTAAATATCATCTCCACCAAACAGGACAAGCTTGCATCTGTTATAGTTTTGGAGAAAAATGTGTTCATTTCATGTATGCGCGAAATGCCTTAAAAATAGCTTTAAAATGGATTTGGAGCATGGAGACGATTATCTCGGGATTGCAAGATAACCAAACAAAACTTTTAGTGGATTTCTACTTATTTTATTAAATATCATCTCCACCAAACAAACCAAGCTTGCATCTGTTATAGTTTTGGAGAAAAATGTGTTCATTTCATGTATGCGCGAAATGCCTTAAAAATGGCTTTAAAATGGATTTGGAGCATGGAGACGATTATCTCGGGATTGCAAGATAACCAAACAAAACTTTTAGTGGATTTCTACTTATTTTATTAAATATCATCTCCACCAAACAGGACAAGCTTGCATCTGTTATAGTTTTGGAGAAAAATGTGTTCATTTCATGTATGCGCGAAATGCCTTAAAAATGGCTTTAAAATGGATTTGGAGCATGGAGACGATTATCTCGGGATTGCAAGATAACCAAACAAAACTTTTAGTGGATTTCTACTTATTTTATTAAATATCATCTCCACCAAACAGGACAAGCTTGCATCTGTTATAGTTTTGGAGAAAAATGTGTTCATTTCATGTATGCGCAAAATGCCTTAATAATGGCTTTAAAATGGATTTGGAGCATGGAGACGATTATCTCGGGATTGCAATATAACCAAACAAAACTTTTAGTGGATTTCTACTTATTTTATTAAATATCATCTCCACCAAACAGGACAAGCTTGCATCTGTTTAGTTTTGGAGAAAAATGTGTTCATTTCATGTATGCGCGAAATGCCTTAAAAATGGCTTTAAAATGGATTTGGAGCATGGAGACGATTATCTCGGGATTGCAAGATAACCAAACAAAACTTTTAGTGGATTTCTACTTATTTTATTAAATATCATCTCCACCAAACAGGACAAGCTTGCATCTGTTATAGTTTTGGAGAAAAATGTGTTCATTTCATGTATGCGCGAAATGCCTTAAAATGGCTTTAAAATGGATTTGGAGCATGGAGACGATTATCTCGGGATTGCAAGATAACCAAACAAAACTTTTAGTGGATTTCTACTTATTTTATTAAATATCATCTCCACCAAACAGGACAAGCTTGCATGTGTTATAGTTTTGGAGAAAAATGTGTTCATTTCATGTATGCGCAAAATGCCTTTGAAATGGCTTTAAAATGGATTTGGAGCATGGAGACGATTATCTCAGGATGGCAATATAAACAAACGAAACTTTTAGTAGATTTCTACTTATTTTATTAAATATTATCTCCACCAAACAGGACAAGCTTGCATCTGTTATAGTTTTGGAGAAAAATGTGTTCATTTCATGTATGCGCGAAATGCCTTAAAAATGGCTTTAAAATGGATTTGGAGCATGGAGACGATTATCTCGGGATTGCAAGATAACCAAACAAAACTTTTAGTGGATTTCTACTTATTTTATTAAATATCATCTCCACCAAACAGGACAAGCTTGCATCTGTTATAGTTTTGGAGAAAAATGTGTTCATTTCATGTATGCGCGAAATGCCTTAAAAATGGCTTTAAAATGGATTTGGAGCATGGAGACGATTATCTCGGGATTGCAAGATAACCAAACAAAACTTTTAGTGGATTTCTACTTATTTTATTAAATATCATCTCCACCAAACAGGACAAGCTTGCATCTGTTATAGTTTTGGAGAAAAATGTGTTCATTTCATGTATGCGCGAAATGCCTTAAAAATGGCTTTAAAATGGATTTGGAGCATGGAGACGATTATCTCGGGATTGCAAGATAACCAAACAAAACTTTTAGTGGATTTCTACTTATTTTATTAAATATCATCTCCACCAAACAAACCAAGCTTGCATCTGTTA
Organism: Anomaloglossus baeobatrachus; assembly: GCF_048569485.1. Lineage (NCBI taxonomy): Eukaryota > Metazoa > Chordata > Amphibia > Anura > Aromobatidae > Anomaloglossus > Anomaloglossus baeobatrachus. The sequence goes on from NW_027442749.1 coordinate 40,711, forward strand.
TAGTTTTGGAGAAAAATGTGTTCATTTCATGTATGCGCGAAATGCCTTAAAAATGGCTTTAAAATGGATTTGGAGCATGGAGACGATTATCTCGGGATTGCAATATAACCAAACAAAACTTTTAGTGGATTTCTACTTATTTTATTAAATATCATCTCCACCAAACAGGACAAGCTTGCATCTGTTATAGTTTTGGAGAAAAATGTGTTCATTTCATGTATGCGCGAAATGCCTTAAAAATGGCTTTAAAATGGATTTGGAGCATGGAGACGATTATCTCGGGATTGCAAGATAACCAAACAAAACTTTTAGTGGATTTCTACTTATTTTATTAAATATCATCTCCACCAAACAGGACAAGCTTGCATCTGTTATAGTTTTGGAGAAAAATGTGTTCATTTCATGTATGCGCGAAATGCCTTAAAAATGGCTTTAAAATGGATTTGGAGCATGGAGACGATTATCTCGGGATTGCAAGATAACCAAACAAAACTTTTAGTGGATTTCTACTTATTTTATTAAATATCATCTCTAGAGATGAGCGAACCGGTCGCGGTTCGGCTCGAGGTCGGTTCGCCGAACAGGGGTCCCGTTCGAGTTCGGTTCGTCGAACGTTCGACGAACCGAACTCGAACCAAGAGGCAATCACAAACACATAAAAATGCATTATAAATGTACACAAACAGTTAATAAACATTGCCATAACACTTACCGGTCCCCGCGATCCCTTCTGCACTCTGTCTCCTGCCGCTATTCCATCCGATGATCGCTGAATCCTCCCGGTGACTGGCACTGCAGCAGTGATGCAGGACCTATCGTGACGTCAAAATAGCCATGTGACCAGTCACGTGGCTATTATCTCATTGGCTACAGACTGGTCACATGACTATGACGAGTCATGTAGGACCTGCGAGTGCATCTCTCCGGTACACGGTGCACATATGTGTATCGCCGTGTACCGGCGACATGCTCTACCACACGGTCGACTCCCCGTTCCGTTAGGGACCGGCTGACACAGCCGGTCATTAACGGAGGTTGCCATAGCAACGCAGTTAGCGGTGACGTCACCGCTAACCGCGGCTCCGAGAGCACCGTTGCTATGGTAACGCGTCTGTCAGCGTCTGAGAGCAGGGAGCCAGCGCTAAGCAGTGTGCGCTGCTCCCTGCTCTGTGCACATTTAGCTGCAGCACACATCAGGTTAATTAACCCGATGTGTGCTGTAACTAGGAGAGCAGGGAGCCAGCGCTCAGTGTGCGCTGCTCCCTGCTCTCTGCACGTGTAGCTGCGTGCGCTGGTAACCAAGGTAAATATCGGGTTGGTTACCCGATATTTACCTTAGTTACCAAGCGCAGCATCTTCCACGCGGCGCTGGGGGCTGGTCACTGGTTGCTGGTGAGCTCACCAGCAACTCGTGTAGCCACGCTCCAGCGATCCCTGCCAGGTCAGGTTGCTGGTGGGATCGCTGGAGCGTCGCTAGTGTGACATCTCACCAGCAACCTCCTAGCAACTTACCAGCGATCCCTATCGTTGCTGGGATCGCTGGTAAGTTGCTATAGTGTGACGGGGCCTTTACCGCTGTTACCGCTGACAGCCAGCACTGATCTGCACGCTGCACGCTGCTTCCCGTTTGTAGTGATGATTGTAGTGAGGATGAGGTTCCCCAGCCCCAAGTGATGAGCTGGGTAAACTCATCCTCACTACAATCGTCACTACTACTACACTAGAAAGAAAGAAGACAGAAGAGCAGGATCGTGGAGGGCTGACAGGGGGTAATAAAGATGGAGTCTCTAATGTGTCTGTGTATTTATTTCTAATAAAGTATTTTTTCTCTGTGTGGTGTTTTTTTTTAACCCTTTATTGGAGATTCTTAATGGCCGGGTCAAACGTGCCTGACATTAAGAATCTCTGGCTTAATACTGGCTAGTAAAACAAAGCCAGTATTAACTCATGATTACCCAACAAGCCACCCGGCTCCAGGGCTGTTGGAAGAGTTGGATACAGCTCCAGATGATGGCGCTTCTATGAGAGCGCCATTTTCTGGGACAGCTGCGGACTGAAATTCGCAGCAGAGGCGCCCAGAAACCTCGGGCTAACCTGTGCTGCGGATTCCAATCCCCAGCTGCCTAGTTGTACCTGGCTGGACACAAAAATGGGGCGAAGCCCACGTCATTTGTTTTTTAATTATTTCATGAAATAAGTGAAATAATTAAAAAAAAACGGGCTTCCCTATATTTTTGGTTCCCAGCCGGGTACAAATAGGCAACTGGGGGTTGGAGGCAGCCCGTGGCTGCCTGCTGTACCTGGCTAGCATACAAAAATATGGCGAAGCCCACGTAATTTTTTTGGTGGGAAAAAAAATTCTGCATACAGTCCTGGATGGAGTATGCTGAGCCTTGTAGTTCTGCAGCTGCTGTCTGCTCTTCTCCATACAGACAGACAGCAGCTGCAGAACTACAAGGCTCAGCATACTCCATCCAGGACTGTATGCAGAAGTTTTTTGCCCCCTGAAAAAATTATGTGGGCTTCGCCATATTTTTGTATGCTAGCCAGGTACAGCAGGCAGGTACGGCTGCCCCCAACCCCCAGTTGCCTATTTGTACCCGGCTGGGAACCAAAAATAAAGGGAAGCCCTTTTTTTATTATTTCATGAATTTCATGAAATAATTAGAAAACAAATGACGTAGGCTTCGCCCCATTTTTGTGTCCAGCCAGGTACAACTAGGCAGCTGGGGATTGGAATCCGCAGCACAGGTTGGCCTGAGATTTCTGGGCACCACTGCTGCGAATTGCAGTCTGCAGCCGCCTCAGAAAATGGCATTTTCATAGAAGCGCCATCTTCTGGCGCTGTATCCAACTCTTCCAGCACCTGCCTGCTATACCTGGCTAGCATACAAAAATATGGCGAAGCTCACGTCCTTTTTTTTGTAGTTTTTTGGCAAAAAAAATAAAAAATGCTTCCCTGGATTTTCCATTGCCAGTGAAGGTAACATCAAGCAGTGGGGGTTAGCAGCCAGTAGCTGCTTGGATTACCCTTACCTAGCAATACAAAAAATGCAGCGGGAGCCCATATATATTTTTTTTAATTATTTATTTAAATAACTAAAAATAAAATGGGCTTCCCTGTATTTTGATTGCTGGACATCACAGTGCTGTAAAAATAAATCTTTAAAAAAATGATGTAGCGCTCCGCGGTATTTTTGATTCTCAGCGCAGATAAAGCAGACAGCTATGGGTTGCCACCCCCATCTGCCTGCCGATACCTTGGTTGTCAATCAAAATACAGGGAAGCCCATTAATTTTTTCTATTTAAAAAATAGTAAAAAAAAAAATGACATTGGGTCCCCCCATTTTTGATAGCCAGCTAGGGTAAAGCAGACGGCTGTAGCCTGAAAACCACAGCTGGCAGCTTTACCGTGGTTGGGGATCCAATGTGGAGGTCCCCTCAGGCTCTTTTTTATAATTATTTTATAAATATTAATAATTACACAATAAAAGTAGGGTCTCCCCCAAATTGGATCACCAGCCAAGGTAAAGCGGACAGCTGTGGTCTGGTATTCTAAGGGTGGGAAGGTCCATAGTTATTGGGCCTTCACAGCCTAAAAATAGCAGGCCGCAGGCACCCCAGACGTGGCGCATCCACTAGATGCGCCAATCCTGGCGCTTCACCCCAGCTCATCCCGTGCCCTGGTGCAGTGGCAAACGGGGTAATAAATCGGGTTGATACTAGCTGTAAAGTCACCTGAGATCAAGCCCAGCAGTTTGTGATGTCATGGCGTCTATTAGATACCCAACATCATAAACTGTCAGTACTAACAAAAAAAAAAAATCGACAAAAGAAATTTATTTGAAAAAACAGTCCCCAAAACATTTCCTCTTTCACCAATTTATTGTAAGAAAAAAAATAAAGGGGTCCCACGACGACTCTGGACCGTCTAGAATATGGGGGGGAGACACTCAGGGAACGTATCCCCCATTTTCTAGGAGTGCGGACCCTTCATGTGAGGAGTGTGGGTGCAATGAATCTGCACTCACTCTCCCCGGGTCCACAGCAGCAGAGTCCATGTCGTAATAGTTGCTACCAAAGCTGCAATGCCCTGCTCATGAGGTAAGGGCATGCCTAATCAGGAGAACTACTGTAGAGGAAGCTCTGCTCACTGGTATATAGATGCTCAGAGGTAATAATAGATAAAATTAGTGAGTAACCTCGGCACTCTAAATCTCCCAGACTAAGTCAGTAAGTCACAACGGATAGTAATGCAAAATCACTCTTTATTGGTCCGTATTAAGAAAAAAAAATTTTTCATAAGCATATATGTTTTTGTCCAAAACAAGTTACAAATGACGTTTCGGCCTGAGCCTTCGTCAGATTGGACTTATCTGCATGTAATCATGAAAAATGACAATAATCAGTATCACATAAGAGTGAGAGAACAATAACATAAACTCGAACAATGTAGAGGTACAATTGGGATGCAGCAAAAAAATTGCAACACAGCAAGAAATGAAACACATGATACAAATGTCATAATACAGTACAAGGACAATATAGTAATGACAAATATGGGGTCAGAGTAGGCTTAGACAGCTCTGGTACGAAAAAGATGTCAATCATAAAGTAACATGTGCAGTAGGTGTAGAGCTACAGTATGCATGGCAGAGCTAATGGGTAGACCGACCATAGAAAAAGAACGGAGAAAAAGTGGAGAAAAAATGGAGAAAAAGTGGAGAAAAAGTGGAGGAAAAAGTGGAGAAAAAGTGGAGAAAAAGTGGAGAAAAAGTGGAGAAAAAGTGGAGAAAAAATGGAGAAAAAGTGGAGAAAAAAGTGGAGAAAAAGTGGAGAAAAAGTGGAGAAAAAGTGGAGAATAAGTGGAGAATAAGTGGAGAATAAGTGGAGAAAAAGTGGAGAAAAAAGTGGAGAAAAAGTGGAGGAAAAATTGGAGAAAAAGTGGAGAAAAAGTGGAGAAAAAAGTGGAGAAAAAGTGGAGGAAAAATTGGAGAAAAAGTGGAGAATAAGTGGAGAATAAGTGGAGAAAAAGTGGAGAAAAAGTGGAGAAAAAGTGGAGAAAAAATGGAGAAAAAAGTGGAGAAAAAATGGAGAAAAAATGGAGAAAAAGTGGAGAAAAAGTGGAGAAAAAGTGGAGAAAAAAGTGGAGAAAAAGTGGAGAAAAAGTGGAGAAAAAGTGGAGAATAAGTGGAGAAAAAGTGGAGAAAAAGTGGAGAAAAAGTGGAGAAAAAGTGGAGAAAAAAGTGGAGAAAAAGTGGAGAAAAAGTGGAGAAAAAGTGGAGAAAAAGTGGAGAATAAGTGGAGAAAAAGTGGAGAAAAAGTGGAAAAAAAGTGGAGAAAAAAGTGGAGAAAAAGTGGAGGAAAAATTGGAGAAAAAGTGGAGAAAAAAGTGGAGAAAAAGTGGAGGAAAAATTGGAGAAAAAGTGGAGAATAAGTGGAGAATAAGTGGAGAAAAAGTGGAGAAAAAGTGGAGAAAAAGTGGAGAAAAAATGGAGAAAAAAGTGGAGAAAAAATGGAGAAAAAATGGAGAAAAAAGTGGAGAAAAAGTGGAGAAAAAGTGGAGAAAAAAGTGGAGAAAAAAGTGGAGAAAAAGTGGAGAAAAAGTGGAGAATAAGTGGAGAAAAAGTGGAGAAAAAGTGGAGAAAAAGTGGAGAAAAAGTGGAGAAAAAGTGGAGAAAAAAGTGGAGAAAAAGTGGAGAAAAAGTGGAGAAAAAGTGGAGAATAAGTGGAGAATAAGTGGAGAAAAAGTGGAGAAAAAGTGGAGAAAAAGTGGAGAAAAAAGTGGAGAAAAAGTGGAGGAAAAATTGGAGAAAAAGTGGAGAAAAAAGTGGAGAAAAAGTGGAGGAAAAATTGGAGAAAAAGTGGAGAATAAGTGGAGAATAAGTGGAGAAAAAGTGGAGAAAAAGTGGAGAAAAAATGGAGAAAAAAGTGGAGAAAAAGTGGAGAAAAAGTGGAGAAAAAAGTGGAGAAAAAGTGGAGAAAAAGTGGAGGAAAAATTGGAGAAAAAGTGGAGAATAAGTGGAGAATAAGTGGAGAAAAAGTGGAGAAAAAGTGGAGAAAAAGTGGAGAAAAAGTGGAGAAAAAATGGAGAAAAAAGTGGAGAAAAAGTGGAGAAAAAGTGGAGAAAAAAGTGGAGAAAAAGTGGAGAAAAAGTGGAGAATAAGTGGAGAATAAGTGGAGAAAAAGTGGAGAAAAAGTGGAGAAAAAAATGGAGAAAAAGTGGAGAAAAAGTGGAGAATAAGTGGAGTAAAAGTGGAGAAAAAGTGGAGAATAAGTGGAGAATAAGTGGAGAATAAGTGGAGAAAAAATGGAGAATAAGTGGAGAAAAAATGGAGAAAAAGTGGAGAAAAAATGGAGAAAAAGTGGAGAAAAAGTGGAGCACCCTTTGGTGCCTTTCATGTGGCACTAAGGGGTGCTTAGCTTTGTATTTAGCCAGAAAATGAAAAAAAAAATGACATAGGGTTCCCCCTAGTTTTGTAGTCAGCTAGGGTAAAACAGACGGCTGCAGCCTGCAGACCACAGCTGGCAACCTCACCTTGGCTGGTAATCCAAAACTGAGGGCACCCCACGCTGTTATTTTAAATTAAATAAATAATTAAAAAAAAAAAACACGTAGGGGTCCCCCAAAATTGGATCACCAGCCAAGGTAAAGCAGACAGCTGGGGCCTGATATTCTCAGACTAGGGAGGTCCATGGTTATTGGACTCTCCCCAGCCTAAAAATAGCAGGCCGCAGCCGCCCCAGAAGTGGCGCATCCATTAGATGCGCCAATCCTGGTGCTTCGCCCCAGCTCATCCCGCGCCCTGGTGCGGTGGCAAACGGGGTAATATATGGGGTTAATACCAGATGTGTAATGTCACCTGGCATCAAGCCCTGGGGTTGGTGAGGTCAGGCGTCTATCAGATACCCGACATCACCAACCCAGTCAGTAATAAAAAAAAATAGACGACAAACACATTTTTATTTGAAAAAACACTCCCCAAAACATTCCCTCTTTAACCAATTTATTAGAATGAAAAACAAATCCAGGTCTGCTGTAATCCAAGGGGTTGCCATGACGATCCACACTGTCCCAGTCAATGAAGAGCAGGATGTTCCCCATTGGCTGGGAGAGCAGTGCAGTGACCTGAGCTAACATCAATGGGTCAGCCCAGGTCACTGCAGGGCATGACAAGTGCTGCTGTCAGCGAGGTACATTACCTGCGCTGATCTCCAGCACACTGACAGCCCCTGTCACTGAGGTCAATGACCGCCGCCTTCACACCAAGTCTCGCGAGAGGCCCGTGACGTCACCGCTAGTCAGTCTCGGGTCGGAAGCGAGAGGTGATGTGACAAGCGGCGGCCATGGAGGACAGTGACAGCACTGAGGTCGGGATGGCGGGACTTCATCACCGCAGGCAGGGCCGGCTCCAGGTTTTTGTGGGCCCCGGGCGGAAGAGTCCCAGTGGGCCCCATAAACACGGAGACACACACACATACACAGATACATACACGTACATATACATATTTAAAGACAAACTCACAAAAATACATATAAACAGACAAATCTATACAGTCATATACACTGACATACATAGATACACATCATACATGCATACATACAGAGACACACACTGCTATGCTGCATACATACATACATACAGACAGACACACACATACTGCTCTGCTGCATACATACATATAGACAGACACACACACTGCTCTGCTACATACATACATACAGACAGACACACACATACTGCTCTGCTGCATACATACATACAGACACACACACACACACTGCTCTGCTGCATACATACATACAGACAGACACGCACACTGCTCTGCTGCATACATACATACAGACAGACACACACACTGCTCTGCTACATACATACATATAGACAGACACACACATACTGCTCTGCTGCATACATACATACAGACACACACACACACACTGCTCTGCTGCATACATACAGACAGACACACACTGCTCTGCTGCATACATACATACAGACAGACACACACACTGCTCTGCTACATACATACATATAGACAGACACACATACTGCTCTGCTGCATACATACAGACAGACACACACACACACTGCTCTGCTGCATACATACATACAGACAGACACGCATACTGCTCTGCTGCATACATACATGCATACATACATACACGCATACTGCTCTGCTGCATACATACAGACACGCATACTGCTCTGCTGCATATATACATACATATAGACACGCATACTGCTCTGCTGCATATATACATACATATAGACACGCATACTGCTCTGCTGCATATATACATACATATAGTCACGCATACTGCTCTGCTGCATATATACATACATATAGACACGCATACTGCTCTGCTGCATATATACATACATATAGACACGCATACTGCTCTGCTGCATATATACATACATATAGTCACGCATACTGCTCTGCTGCATATATACATACATATAGACACGCATACTGCTCTGCTGCATATATACATACATATAGACACGCATACTGCTCTGCTGCATATATACATACATATAGACACGCATATTGCTCTGCTGCATATATACATACATATAGACACGCATACTGCTCTGCTGCATATATACATACATATAGACACGCATACTGCTCTGCTGCATATATACATACATATAGACACGCATACTGCTCTGCTGCATATATACATACATATAGACACGCATACTGCTCTGCTGCATATATACATACATATAGACACGCATACTGCTCTGCTGCATATATACATACATATAGACACGCATACTGCTCTGCTGCATATATACATACATATAGACACGCATACTGCTCTGCTGCATATATACATACATATAGTCACGCATACTGCTCTGCTGCATATATACATACATATAGACACGCATACTGCTCTGCTGCATATATACATACATATAGACACGCATACTGCTCTGCTGCATATATACATACATATAGACACGCATACTGCTCTGCTGCATATATACATACATATAGACACGCATACTGCTCTGCTGCATATATACATACATATAGACACGCATACTGCTCTGCTGCATATATACATACATATAGACACGCATACTGCTCTGCTGCATATATACATACATATAGACACGCATACTGCTCTGCTGCATATATACATACATATAGACACGCATACTGCTCTGCTGCATATATACATACATATAGACATGCATACTGCTCTGCTGCATATATACATACATATAGACACGCATACTGCTCTGCTGCATATATACATACATATAGACACGCATACTGCTCTGCTGCATATATACATACATATAGACATGCATACTGCTCTGCTGCATATATACATACATATAGACACGCATACTGCTCTGCTGCATATATACATACATATAGACACGCATACTGCTCTGCTGCATATATACATACATATAGACACGCATACTGCTCTGCTGCATATATACATACATATAGACACGCATACTGCTCTGCTGCATATATACATACATACAAACACACACCTTGCTCTGCGGGGCCCACACACGCGGCTCCGGGGGTCACACACACGGCTCTGCGGGGCCCACACACGCGGCTCCGGGGGCCACACACACGGCTCTGCGCGTCCCACACACGCGGCTCCGGGGGCCACACACACGGCTCTGCGGGGCCCACACACGCGGCTCCGGGGGCCACACACACGGCTCTGCGGGGCCCACACACGCGGCTCCGGGGGTCACACACACGGCTCTGCGGGGCCCACACACGCGGCTCCGGGGGCCACACACACGGCTCTGTGGGGCCCACACACGCGGCTCAGGGGGCCACACACACGGCTCTGCGGGGCCCACACACGCACGGGGGGGCAGGGAGGGGCGGGGAGGGAGTGATGTCCCACATACTGATCAGGTCACGGTGCAGATGGGGCCCACACAGCACCGGAGGGAAGCGATGTGCTGGGGGTCGCTGGCTGGCACTGTGACTCCTTCATCTGTGCGACCGAGCAGGACGCCGGGCGGTAGCTCCGCCCACAGATGATGCTCAATGAAGGAGAACACACCCTTAAAGGGCCGGCAGCCACAGTTTCCAGTGCCAAGGACTGCTGCCTCCGGACCGACCGCAGGTAAGCCGAGCGGGACCGTGTGTGTGTGTGTGTGTGTGTGTGTGTGTGTGTGAGTGTGTGTGTGTATGTATGTATGTGTACATGCCGCGGGCAGGAGGGGGCAGAGCGAGCTGAGCGGGGAAGTGTGGGCTTCCTGCACGTAACTAGGATAAACATCGGGTTACTAACCAAAGTGCTTTGCTTGGATACCCGATGTTTATCTTGGTTACCAGCTTGTGGCAGGCTGCCAGCGATGGCTCCTGCACACTGTAGCTGTAAAAAGCCCTGCTTTTTGCTGCTAGAACCGTTCTCGAACGTTTCTAGAACTATCGAGCTTTTGAAAAAAGCTCGAGTTCTAGTTCGATCTAGAACATAGCCCAAAATCACTCGAACCTCGAACTGGAGAACCTCGAACCACGAACCGCGCTCAACTCTAATCATCTCCACCAAACAGGACAAGCTTGCATGTGTTATAGTTTTGGAGAAAAATGTGTTCATTTCATGTATGCGCAAAATGCCTTTGAAATGGCTTTAAAATGGATTTGGAGCATGGAGACGATTATCTCAGGATGGCAATATAAACAAACGAAACTTTTAGTAGATTTCTACTTATTTTATTAAATATTATCTCCACCAAACAGGACAAGCTTGCATCTGTTATAGTTTTGGAGAAAAATGTGTTCATTTCATGTATGCGCGAAATGCCTTAAAAATGGCTTTAAAATGGATTTGGAGCATGGAGACGATTATCTCGGGATTGCAAGATAACCAAACAAAACTTTTAGTGGATTTCTACTTATTTTATTAAATATCATCTCCACCAAACAGGACAAGCTTGCATGTGTTAAAATTTTGGAGAAAAATGTGTTAATTTCATGTATGCGCAAAATGCCTTTGAAATGGCTTTAAAATGGATTTGGAGCATGGAGACGATTATCTCAGGATGGCAATATAAACAAACGAAACTTTTAGTAGATTTCTACTTATTTTATTAAATATTATCTCCACCAAACAGGACAAGCTTGCATCTGTTATAGTTTTGGAGAAAAATGTGTTCATTTCATGTATGCGCGAAATGCCTTAAAAATGGCTTTAAAATGGATTTGGAGCATGGAGACGATTATCTCGGGATTGCAAGATAACCAAACAAAACTTTTAGTGGATTTCTACTTATTTTATTAAATATCATCTCCACCAAACAGGACAAGCTTGCATCTGTTATAGTTTTGGAGAAAAATGTGTTCATTTCATGTATGCGCGAAATGCCTTAAAAATGGCTTTAAAATGGATTTGGAGCATGGAGACGATTATCTCGGGATTGCAAGATAACCAAACAAAACTTTTAGTGGATTTCTACTTATTTTATTAAATATCATCTCCACCAAACAGGACAAGCTTGCATCTGTTATAGTTTTGGAGAAAAATGTGTTCATTTCATGTATGCGCGAAATGCCTTAAAAATGGCTTTAAAATGGATTTGGAGCATGGAGACGATTATCTCGGGATTGCAAGATAACCAAACAAAACTTTTAGTGGATTTCTACTTATTTTATTAAATATCATCTCCACCAAACAGGACAAGCTTGCATCTGTTATAGTTTTGGAGAAAAATGTGTTCATTTCATGTATGCGCGAAATGCCTTAAAAATGGCTTTAAAATGGATTTGGAGCATGGAGACGATTATCTCGGGATTGCAAGATAACCAAACAAAACTTTTAGTGGATTTCTACTTATTTTATTAAATATCATCTAAAACCTCAACTTGCTCCCAGCCGTTACCCACACTGGCTCAGGAGCACCAAATGGTAAGGGTTAATCCTCCGTCAACCCCAACCACACCCCCAGGGGCCCCGACATACCCCGTCGGGGTTCCCCCCCAAAATCACCAGGGGACCATCAATTCTGCCAATGAGGGGATCCATACCCGGATGAATCCCCGAACCAATTTTAAACCAACTTCAAGGACCCACCAATAAACAACACCACAACGAAGGCACCTTGAAACCTTTCAAGTGCCTGAGACCCCCCGCAACCAAAGGGCCCTCTCAATACCTCCCTGCAAGCCAAGAGCCCATAAGTCAGTTCCCACCGCATTAAGGTGTACCCCGTCAGCCAACCAAAATTCCTCTTCCGTCCTTTCCAACTCAACATGCCGTATTGCTATACCCCCGTTCCGACTAACAAACTTCGAGATCGCCCTATTAACCTTCGCCCGCGCCTTGTTCAACCTGTCAACTGACCGCGCTTTCTGCCAACTCTTTCTCGCTACTATCTCCGACCAGACTATCGTTAGACCTGGAAACGACACCCATAACCGTAACAAATCATGTTTGATGTCCTTTATCAAGATTCGAAAAGGACGCCCACCCAAATCATTCCCCCCGGCATGCAACACTAACATGTCAGGAGGTCTGTCCAACCGGGCGTATCTATGCACCTCCTGCAACACCCTGTTCCACCCTAACCCCCGAACACCGAGCCATCGCACGAGAGCCAGGTCCTTCTCAAAACCTAGCTGTCTCCCGTTCCATCTCGCGTCCGCTCGTCGGGCTCCCCAATACACATAAGAGTGGCCAAGGATCCAGACCAGGGAAGGAAGGGGGGGTGCTTCTGCAATACAAAATGTACAGACGACACCATTTTATTGCCTCACCAAACCAAATTGACAAAAAACACACACTCTCACCCCCCCCCCATTGCTACCCTAATACCCCCCCCTTTTCCCCTCAATTGCCAACAACCACCTGGGGACGTACATACGACTTAAAGCGCTGCGACTTCCACCTACCAATCTGCTTAACTGTCTCCTCCGGTAGGCCGCATATAGAGGCCTCCGTCGCTGCCCCAATCCGAAAGACTTCGGATCTAACCCCAACGACTTCAAACATGCCCTAAAAACACTCACAAATTGGTATCTCGATAAAAAGGACCCATCCTCGTGACATAATAAGGGGCCATCCACCTTCGGACGGATCTGTTGAAAATTCCCGAGACACTTGAACGGGCACATATCAGATGCCACAACCATCCCCAAACGGACTAGTCTACCCACACCTCTCTGATCAGTTTTCGATTTCCTAATCCAAAATTCAACTCCGTTTTCCACTGACATAATGTCACCCCAATCCAAGCCCACGGGGAACGCCTTACTGGGCGATACCAACTCCCCAACCCTCAGGGCTCCAAAAAACGCCAAAGAAAAGGCTAACTTAAACAAACTCACCTCAAACGGAGATAGACAAACCCCCCACAACGCCCTACCCAGCCGGGTAGGGACCCAGCCCAGCCCAGCTGGGACCCAGTTTGAGCGAGGAACGGAACAAGTCCTTCCCACACCAAGGTTTGCAGGCCCTACCTCAGTCAGGGTTTCACCCACACTCTACAGCTCCGGAATGTCATGCTCTTCAGCCTCCTCCTCCTCCTGCGCATCCTCATCCACTTTACCCTCCACACCAGTCCCAAGCTGGAAGCACTGCAGCACTGCCTCGGCGAAGCGGCAACAGGCTGTGCTGCAGCTAATCTGCATAAGTGACAAATCCCACAATGCAGAAGAGGTGTGGACAGCTCTAAAACAGCATGCAGATCACTGGCTCACACCTCTGAACCTAAAGCCAGGAAAGGTTGTGTGTGACAATGGCCGGAACCTGGTGGCGGCTTTGAGGCGAGGCCAGCTGACACATGTTCCATGCATGGCCCATGTGCTCAACCTCGTGGTTCAGCGGTTTCTAAAGTCATACCCAGAGCTGTCTGATCTGCTGGTAAAAGTTCGCTGCCTGTCTGCACATTTTCGAAAGTCACCTACTGCTTCAGCCGGCCTTGCCGGCTTTCAGCGTCGTTTGCATCTTCCGGCTCACAGACTGGTGTGTGATGTCCCCACGCGTTGGAATTCAACTCTGCACATGTTGATCAGGATATGTGAGCAGAAGAGGGCAGTTGTTGAGTACCTGCATCACCTAAGCCGTCGGGAAATGGGTCAAACTCCACACATAACACCTGAGGAGTGGAGATGGATGTCCGACCTATGTACCATCCTCCAAAACTTTGAGGACTCCACCAAGATGGTGAGCGGCGATGACGCCATTATTAGCGTCACCATACCGCTTCTCTGCCTTCTAAAACGGTCTCTGCTCAAAACCAAACATGATGCATTGCAGGCGGAACACGATGAGTTGGAGCAAGAAACAGTAGTGGGTGTGGGTGATAACACACAGCCCAGCCTCATCTCATCACAACGTGCAGTGGAGGACTATGACGAGGAGGAGGATGAAGACATGGAGCAACTCTCCGGCCAAATTGAGGATATGACATGCATACCAGTCATATGCTCAGTTCAGCGTGGCTGGCCAGAGGACAGGGTAGATGATGAGGAGGAGGAGGAGGAGGAGGAGGAGAAGGAGGAGGACAGCATGTTCAGTCATCGTGTTGGTCTGGATACTGAAGTGATGGCTGTTAAGAGTCTGGCGCACATGGATGACTTTATGGTAAGCTGCCTGTCTCGTGACCCTCGCGTTAAGAACATCTTGGCCGACAATCATTACTGGTTGGTAACACTGTTAGACCCACGCTACAAGGAGAACTTTATGTCTCTTATTCCCGAGGCGGAGAGGTCAGCCAAAATGCAGCAGTTCCGGAAGGCCATAGTCACGGAAGTAGGCAAAGCATTCCCTTCACAAAACGCTAGCGTCATAATTGTAACACTATTAGTTAAAAGAAAGGGATAAAATGTAAAAAAAAACAAAATAAGGCATGACTTTTTTTAACATCAAATTTTTTTTTTTTAGATTTAATCAAAGAATGTGCACATTTGTTATAATAAACAAGTGAAAAATGTTGAAAATCAGTCATCCAAAGGTGTGTGAAAAAAATATATATATATGGTACCAATAAAAATGTCACTTTGTCCTGCA
Source organism: Anomaloglossus baeobatrachus (assembly GCF_048569485.1). Classification (NCBI taxonomy): domain Eukaryota; kingdom Metazoa; phylum Chordata; class Amphibia; order Anura; family Aromobatidae; genus Anomaloglossus; species Anomaloglossus baeobatrachus. Next base: position 55,728 of record NW_027442749.1, read on the forward strand.
AAGAATGCAGCCCCCCAAATTATTTTTTTCCTCTGTGCGGCCCATACACCCAGCCGAGTTTGAGACCCCCTGCCTTACACTATATAGATATCATGTTCATTCCCCATCTATCTTGCTCAGGAGAGCATCTCCCTCCCCCGGCACCAAGAGCAGCTCATATTGAATTGTTACATTGACTAGTAACACTGCACACAGAAATGCACCTTAATATTCCACTGTTAACCCTTTCCTCCCAGCAGTAACACACAACTCCTCACCTTGATATCATGGTGATTTATGGTCAGAATGACTTCAATGCGATCAGTGATTTCTATTCTAGCTCTGCTCACATAGATTTTATATCCACACTCAACTATAGGCGGTTCTTCATATTTTGGGGGCTTTTAGTCAGATATACTAGTTTGTGCCTGTATAGTATTGATGTAGATGGGAGTGTAGGGCATGGGTTACATGGCACTGTGGTGGGATACTGATGGGAGGTATTGGTGCTGTGTTTGATGCTTCTACTGGGTATTTTCCTACAAATACTGGAACAGGTCACTGCTTAGAATGATCCTTCCCAGCTCTATAATATATTATATATACCCCACAATGCAGGCTCACACACACATTTGTCTCAAGTGTGTTGTAGGGACACAGATACAGTCTTGGTCATGTGACTAAAGGCTACTTTACACACTGCGATATCGGTCCCGATATCGCTAGTGTGGGTACCCGCCCCATCTGTTGCGCGACACGGGCAAATCGCTGCCCATGCCGCACAACACCGACCAGACCCGTCACACATACTTACCTGACCGGCGACGTCGCTGTGACCGGCGAACCGCCTCCTTTCTAAGGGGGCGGTCCGTGCGGCGTCACAGCGACGTCACTGAGCGACCGCCCAATAGCAGCGGAGGGGCGGAGATGAGTGGCCGGAACATCCCGCCCACCTCCTTCCTTCCTCATAGCGGCTGGGAGGCAGGTAAGGAGAGGTTCCTCGTTTCTGCGGTGTCACACGGAGTGATGTGTGCTGCCGCAGGAGCGACGAACTACATCGTTACTGCTGCAGTAACGATAATCGAGAATGGAGACCCATGTCACCGATGAGCGATTTTGCACGTTTTTGCAACGATGCAAAATCGCTCATCGGTGTCACACGCAGCAACATCGCTAATGCGGCCGGATGTGCGTCACAAATTCCGTGACCCCAACGACTCCGCATTAGCGATGTCGCAGCGTGTAAAGCCCCCTTTAGTGGGAGTGGTGTACAGGGTCTTAGCAGTAAAGAGTATTCCATATTTCTGCCAGATACCCACAGAGATATTGAAATCTGTAAAAAGAGACTTCTGCTCATTGAAGGTAAGAACTGCTCACATAGCGTTCAACTCCACAGCAAACGAGTGCTCTAGCACTGGCATCTCAGCAGGGATATTCCCCTACTACACATGTGTGTCTGGGTCGCTGTGACAGTTTACAGGACATAACTCAAGGCACCTAGATAGAAGGCAATGGTACTGGGATTGGTTGGTTTTTGGTGACGGAGGTGCAGGGGCTGGCGCCCATGTGCAGTGCTGGCTAAGGTATATTGATGATATTTTGATTTTTTGGCAGGGCACTGTGGAGCAGCTCGAGACATTTATGGAGGAACTTAATAACAACACCTTTAACATCAGATTGACACATAAGCATAGCAGCAGTTGCGTTGACTTCCTGGATATTAAAATTTCATTCGGGTCTGAGCGAATTGTTCAGACCGACGTCCATAGGAAGGAAACATCAGTCAACGCACTGCTGCATGCTTCTTCTGCTCATACCCCCTCCACCATCCGGGCCGTACCGACTGGCCAGTTCCTCAGGATGAAGCAAATTTGTTCGTCAGACACTGCTTTTGAACAACAGTCTGCCGACCTCCAGCGCCATAGGGGTGGCAAAGGCGGTCTTCCCCCGGTCTGCCTCAGCAACGGACACTAGCCAATAGTGACTAGTGAGATCAAGGGTAGAAAAATAATTTGCAGTTCTCAATGCAGCTAGCGATTCCTCAATACGGGGGAGTGGTGCCGTCCTTCTTCTTTAACAGGACCAACGGAGCTGCCCAAAGGCTACAACTGTCACGGATAACCCCAGCCGCCTTCATGTTGCTCAACATGTCCTTGGTACACTGGTAATGTGAAGGTGGTATTGGCTTATAGCTCTCTTTGATGGGTGGGTGTGCACCTGTGGGGATGTAGTGTTGGACCCCTTTTATTCCCCCAAAATCTAGCGGATGTTTGCTGAAGACTTGCTCGCTCGTATTCTTGCACTACCCTGTGGACCCGCTTCTTGTGATGTGAAGGTGTGGAGTCAGTGCCTACGTGTAATTCCTTACACCACTCCTCTGGCTGACTTGGTGAGCAGTCACTGACTGGGTGGGGTGCAGTAATAGTGGATGCTGCTACTTGGATAGCATGTGTATCTACTGTGAACAGCTTATCAATGGTGGCAAGTCGGGGCAGCTTAACCTCCTGCTCTCCGCAGTTTAACACTCTCACGGGCACTCTTCCCTTCCGCACTAATGAATAAAACTATGATGTAAATATCATATAGATACCCCACAATTGTAAATAAAGGTAGGTTATGGGAAAAGGGGGAACAGGGAAAGAGGAAAATAGTGTAATAAAGTATACCTTCTGGGGGTGAGAGGAAATGGCAGCACAGCCAGTGGAGGTGAAGCAAAAGGAAGCCTGCAACTAAAGAGTTGAGAGCGTTATCACATGGTGACTGAGCCTGATTGTAAAGGGAGCATAGAGTGGAGCATACTCTGGGCACGTTAGAACCCAAGTTCTTAAACCATGAATATGGACCCCTTTTATTCTCCCAAAGTCTAGCGGATGTTTGCTGAAGACTTGCTCGTATTCTTGCACTACCCTGTGGACCCGCTTCTTGTGATGTGAAGGTGTGGAGTCAGTGCCTACGTGTAATTCCTTACACCACTCCTCTGGTTGACTTGGTGAGCTGTCACTGAATGGGTGTGGTGAAGTAACGGTGGATGCTGTGGCTTGGATATCATATTAAATATAGGGACCCCCATACAGTAGTATGAGAAATTTTTTTGTATTCAATGATCGGTATTACCTTCAGGAGCGCGGCACGTGGACGTGCGTTCCATTAGCCTCACTGCATTCCACTCCCATACAGGAAGTGGGCGCAGCTATTACTACGGTCGCACATAAAAGAACCCACAGCCACCACTGCACACAGCTGACTCCACCACTGGAAACCCACTTCTACACCAACGCAGGTAAGACAGGATCGGCACCTCTATGCTCCCGTTACAATCAGGCTCAGTCACCATGTGATAATGCTCTCAACAATTTAGTTGCAGGCTTCCCCTTGCTTCACCTCCACTGGCTGTGCTGCCATTTCCTCTCCCCCCTGGAAGGTATACTTTATTACACTATTTTCCTGTTTCCCTCTTCTCCCTTTTCCCATAACCTACCTTTATCTGCATTTGTGGGGTATCTATATACTATTTATATCACAGTTTTATTCATTAATACGGAAGGGAAGAGTGCGCGTGAGAGTGTTGAACTGCGGAGAGCAAGAGGTTAAGCTGCCCCGATTTGCCACCATTGATAAGCTGTTCACAGTAGATACACATGCTATCCAAGCAGCAGCAGCATCCACCATTACTGCACCCCACCCAGTCAGTGACAGCTCACCAAGTCAGCCAGAGGAGTGGTGTCAGGAATTACACATAGGCACTGACTACACACCTTCACATCACAAGAAGGGGGTGCAAGTGTGACGCCCTGGACTAGCCAGTTGGTCACAGACATAACACACACACACACCCCCTTTCCCGGATAGTTACACTAGTCAGACACAAAACCGTTGTTGCCTCCCTCCAGGGGTTGATGTCCACACCAGGTGGGGCGGAGCCAGGCGGTTGGCCCCACCCACCAAGGAGTTCACAGGCCTGGAGGTGGGAAAACCAGTTAGTTAGTTGAAGTTCAGTTAAGAGTTGAACCGTGGAGGTAGTGAGTTCAGTGAAGAGCCCAGTTTTGGGTAGGAGTGCAAAACTGCTAGTGTCTGGGTCAGATCCCAGGCACTATGGGGAGATAAGGTATGCACACCAGTGACTATGTAAGGGGAATACATGAAATAGCAGAAACTGCTGTGTGAATACTGACTTGAAAAATTCAATAGCTATATGCAAGAGTGAATATGTGAAAAATGGAATCTGCATTACTGCCATGAACATATGAATCAAGAGAAATTTAGCTACTGAATTGATCAATGCAATAGAGCCCCAACACTACGCCAAAGTATTTCTCTACGTTGGGGTCCCTAGCTTGTGTGTGTCCTCTCATGCAGTTAAAAAACCTACCGTGTATGGGAAGCTGAGACCCAGGCTATTTATGCGTATGATATGGATTGGCAATAGGTGTGGTTGGGGAGGGTTCACAAACGAAAAAATACTAACAAATAGGAATAACGTTTGGAACACCATTCTAAGTCCGAACTGGGTGCAAAAACCTAAAAAAACATCACTATGGGGAGATAAGGTATGCACACCAGTGACTATGTAAGGGGAATACATGAAATAGCAGAAACTGCTGTGTGAATACTGACTTGAAAAATCCAATAGCATTAATTCACATAATCCTAGTGACTGCGCACACAACATGGCCAAACGAAAACAAAAGACAGTACCTGGCCATTCAATCAAATGGAAACTCATAGGCAACACAGTCCATTAGACTAGGCAATTACATGCAGCCAAACAAAGTTCATGGGCCTTGCCTCAGAGTCGAACCCACAACCTCTTGGAGAACAAGCAAAGAGCCTACCACTAAACCAACTCAGTGAAGTTGGAAACCGACTCTACATTAATTAACATAATCCTAGTGACTGCGCACACAACATGGCCAAACAAAAGCAAAAGACAGTACCTGGCCTATCAATCCAATGGAAACTCATAGGTAACACAGTACATTGGACTAGGCAATTACATGCAGCCATACAAAGCCCATGGGTCTTGCCCCAGAGTCGAACCCAAAACCTCTCGTAGCCAGGGCAAAGAGCCTACCACTACACCAACACAGAGAAGTAGGTGAATGACTCTACATTAATTCACATAATCCTAGTGACTGCGCACACAACATGGCCAAACAAATGCAAAAGACATTATCTGGCCTATCAATCCAATGGAAACTCATAGGCAACACAGTCCATTAGACTAGGCAATTACATGCAGCCATGTAAAGTTCATGGGCATTGCCTCAGAGTCGAACCCACAACCTCTTGGAGAACAAGCAAAGAGCCTACCACTAAACCAACTCAGAGAAGTTGGAAACCGACTCTGCATTAATTAACATAATCCTAGTGACTGCGCACACAACATGGCCAAACAAAAGCTAAAGACAGTACGTGGCCTATCAATCCAACGGAAACTCATAGGTAACACAGTACATTGGACTAGGCAATTACATGCAGCCATACAAAGCCCATGGGCCTTGCCCCAGAGTCAAACCCACAACCTCTCATAGCCAAGGCAAAGAGCCTACCAATACACCAACACAGAGAAGTGGAAAACCATTTCTACATTAATTCACATAATCCTAGTGACTGCGCACACAACATGGCCAAACAAAAGCAAAAGACAGTACCTGGCCTATCAATCCAATGGAAACTCATAGGCAACACAGTCCATTGGACTAGACAATTACATGGAGACATACAAAGTCCATGGGCCTTGCCTCAGAGTCAAACCCACAACTTCTCGCAGCCAAGCAAAGAGCCTACCACTACACTAACACAGAGAAGTGGGAAACTGATTCTACATTAATTCACATAATCCTACCGACTGCGCACACAACATGGCCAAACAAAAGACAATACCTGGCCTATTCATTCAATGAAAACTCATAGGCAACACAGTCCATTGGACTAGGCAATTACATTCAACCATACAAAGTCCATGGGCTTTGCCTCAAAGTCAAACCCACAACTTCTTGTAACCCAAGGAAAGAGCCTACCACTACACCAACACAGAGAAGAGAATGACTCTACATTAATTCACATAATCCTAGTGACTGCGCACACAACATGACCAAACGAAAACAAAAGACAGTCCCTGGCCTATCAATCCAATGGAAACTCATAGACAACATAGTCCATTGGACTACGCAATTACATGCAGCCATACAAAGTCCATGGGCCTTGCCTCAGAGTCATACCCACAATCTCTGGCAGAACAAGCAAAGAGCCTACAACTTCACCAACACAAAGAAGTAGGAAGCTGCGTCTACATTAATTCACATAATCCTAGTGACTGCGCACACAACATGGCCAAACAAAAGCAAAAGACAGTACCTGGCCTATCAATCCAATGGGAACTCATAGGCAACACAGTTAATTGAACTAGGCAATTACATGCAGCCATACAAACTCCATGGGCCTTGCCTCAGAGTCAAACCCACAACCTCTTGCAGCTAAGCAAAGAGCCTTCCACTACAGCAACACAGAGAACTGGGAAACTGATTCTACATTAATTCACATAATCCTACCGACTGCGCACACAACATAACCAAACAAAAGATAATACCTGGCCAATCAATCCAATGGAAACTCATAGGCAACACAGTCCATTCGACTAGGCAATTACACGCAGCCATATAAAGTCCATGGGCTTTGCCTCAGAGTCAAACCCACAATTTCTCGCAGCCCCAGCAAAGAGCCTACCACTACACCAAGACAGAGAAGTTGGAAACTGAGTTTACATTAGTTCACATAATCCTAGTGACTGCGCACACAACATGGCCAAACAAAAGCAAAAGACAGTACCTGGCCTATCAATCCAATGGGAACTCATAGGCAAAACAGTTAATTGAAATAGGCAATTACATGCAGCCATACAAACTCCAGGGGCCTTGCCTCAGAGTCGAACCCACAACCTCTTGCAGCTTAAGCAAAGAGACTACCACTACACCAACACAGAGAAGTAGGTGAATGACTCTACATTAATTCACATAATCCTAGTGACTGCGCACACAACATGGCCAAACAAAGGCAAAAGACAGTACCTGGCCTATCAATCCAATAGAAACTCATAGGCAAAGCAATCAATTGGACTAGGCAATTACATGCAGCCATACAAAGTCCATGGGCCTTGCCTCAAAGTCGAACTCACAACCTCTCGCAGCTCAAGCCAAGAGCCTACCACTACACCAACACAGAGAAATGTAAACCTGGCTCTACATTATTTCACATAATCCTAGTGACTGCGCACACAACATGGCCAAACGAAAACAAAAGACAGTAACTGGCCTATCAATCCAATAGAAACTCATAGGCAACACAGTCCATTGGACTAAGCAAATACATGCAGCCATTCAAAGTCCATGAGCCTTGCATTAGAGTCGAACCCACAACCTCTCACAGCCCAAGAAAAGAGCCTACCACTACACCAACACAGAGAAGTGGGAAACTGACTCTACATTAATTCCCATAACCCTAGTGACTGCGCACACAACATGGTCAAACAAAAGCAAAAGGCAGTACCTGGCCTATCAATCCAATGGAAACTCATAGGCAACATAGTCCATTGGACTAGGCAATTACATGCAGCCATACAAAGTCCATGGGCCTTGCCTCAGAGTCAAACCCACAACCTCTGGCAGAACAAGCAAAGAGCCTACAACTACAAAAACACAAAGAAGTAGGAAGCTGCGTCTACATTAATTCACATAATCCTAGTGACTGCGCACACAACATGGCCAAACAAAAGCAGAAGACATTACCTAGCCTATGAAGCCAATGGAAACTCATAGGCAACACAGTCAATTGAACTAGGCGATTACATGCAGCCATACAAACTCCATGGGCCTTGCCTCAGAGTCGAACCCACAACCTCTCGCAGCCCAAGCAAAGAGCCTACCACTACACCAACACAGAGAAGTTGGAATCTGAGTTTACATTAGTTCACATAATCCTAGTGACTGCGCACACAACATGGCCAAAGAAAAGCAAAAGACAGTACCTGGCCTATCAATCCGATGGGAACTCATAGGCAACACAGTCAATTGAACTAGGCGATTACATGCAGCCATACAAACTCCATGGGCCTTGCCTCAGAGTCGAACCCACAACCTCTCGCAGCTTAAGCAAAGAGACTACCACTACACCAACACAGAGAATTAGGTGAATGACTCTACATTAATTCACATAATCCTAGTGACTGCGCACACAACATGGCCAAACAAAAGCAAAAGACAGTACCTGGCCTATTAATCCAATGGAAACTCATAGGCAACGCAATCCTTTGGACTAGGCAATAACATGCAGCCATACAAAGTCCATGGGCCTTGCCTCAGAGTCAAAACCACTACCTCTCAAAGCCCAAGCAAAGAGCCTACTACTACACCAACACAGAGAAGTAGGAGAATGATTCTACATTAATTCACATAATCCTAGTGACTGCGCACACAACATGGCCAAACAAAAGCAAAAGACAGTACCTGGCCTATCATTCTAATTGAAACTCATAGGTAACATAGTCCATTGGACTAGGCAATAACATGCAGCCATACAAAGTCCATGGGCTTTGTCTCAGAGTCAAGTCGCAACTGCTCGCAGCCCAAGCAAAGAGCCTACCACTACACCAACACAGAGAAGTAGGAGAATGATTCTACATTAATTCACATAATCCTAGTGACTGCGCACACAACATGGCCAAACAAAAGCAAAAGACAGTACCTGGCCTATCATTCTAATTGAAACTCATAGGTAACATAGTCCATTGGACTAGGCAATAACATGCAGCCATACAAAGTCCATGGGCCTTGCCTCAGAGTCGAACTCACAACCTCTCGCAGCCCAAGAAAAAAGCCTACCACTACAGCAACACAGAGAAGTGTGAAACTGACTCTACATTAATTCACATAATCCTAGTGACTGCGCACACAACATGGCCAAACAAAAGCAAAAGACAGTACCTCGCCTATCATTCCAATTGAAACTCATAGGTAACATAGTCCATTTGACTAGGCAATAACATGCAGCCATACAAAGTCCATGGGCCTTGCCTCAAAGTTGAACTCACAACCTCTCGCAGCTCTAACAAAGAGCCTATAACTACACCAACACAGAGAAATGTGAACCTGACTCTACATTAATTCACATAATCCTAGTGACTGCGCACACAACATGGCCAAACAAAAGCAAAAGACAGTACCTGGCCCATCAATCCAATGGAAACTCATAGGCAACACAGTCCATTGGACTAGACAATTACATGGAGACATACAAAGTCCATGGGCCTTGCCTCAGAGTCAAACCCACAACCTCTCGCAGCCAAGCAAAGAGCCTACCACTACACCAACACAGAGAAGTGGGAAACTGATTCTACATTAATTCACATAATCCTACCGACTGCGCACACAACATGGCCAAACAAAAGAAAATACCTGGCCTATCAATCCAATGGAAACTCTTAGGCAACACAGTCCATTAGACTAGGCAAATACATGCAGCCATACAAAGCCCATGGGCCTTGCCCCAGAGTCGAACCCACAACCTCTTGTAGCCCGAGCAAAGAGCCTACAAATACACCAACACAGAGAAGTGGAAAACTGATTCTACATTAATTCACATAATCCTAGTGACTGAGCACACAACATGGCCAAACAAAAGCAAAAGACATTACCTGGCCTATAAATCCAATAGAAACTCATAGGCAAAGCAATCAATTGGACTAAGCAATTACATGCAGCCATACAAAGTCCATGGGCCTTGCCTCAGAGTCGAACCCACAACCTCTTGTAGCCCAAGCAAAGAGCCTACCACTACACCAACACAGAGAAGTTGGTACAGAGTTTACATTAGTTCACATAATCCTAGTTACTGTGCACACAACATGGCCAAACAAAAGCAAAAGACAGTCCCTGGCCTATCAATCCAATGGAAACTCATATACAACATAGTCCATTGGACTAGGCAATTACATGCAGCCATACAAAGTCCATGGGCCTTGCCTCAGAGTCAAACCCACAACCTCTGGCAGAACAAGCAAAGAGCTTACAACTACACCAACACAAAAAAGTAGGAAGCTGCTTCTACATTAATTCACATATTCCTAGCGACTGCGCACACAACATGGCCAAACAAAAGCAAAAGACATTACCTGGCCTATCAAGCCAATGGAAACTCATAGGCAACACAGTCCATTGGACTAAACAATTACATGCAGCCATACAAAGTCCATGGGCTTTGCCTCAGAGTCAAACCCACAATTTCTCGCAGCCCAAGCAAAGAGCCTACCACTACACCAACACAGACAAGTTGGAAACTGAGTTTACATTAGTTCACATAATCCTAGTGACTGTGCACACAACATGGCCAAACAAAAGGCAATACCTGGCCTATCAATCCAATGGAAACTCATAGGCAACACAGTCCATTAGACTAGGCAAATACATGCAGCCATACAAAGTTCATGGGCCTTGCCTCAAAGTCGAACCCACAACTTCTTGGAGAACAAGCAAAGAGCCTACCACTAAACCAACACAGAGAAGTTGGAAACCGACTCTACATTAATTCACATAATCCTAGTGACTGCGCACACAACATGGCCAAACAAAAGCAAAAGACAGTACCTGGCCTATCAATCCAATGGAAACTCATAGGTAACACAGTACATTAGACTAGGCAATTAAATGCAGCCATACAAAGCCCATGGGTCTTGCCCCAGTGTCGAACCCACAACCTCTCGTAGCCCAAGCAAAGAGCCTACCAATACACCAACACAGAGAAGTGAAAAACTGATTCTACATTAATTCACATAATCCTAGTGACTGCGCACACAACATGGCCAAACAAAAGCAAAAGACAGTACCTGGCCTATCAATCCAATAGAAACTCATAGGCAAAGCAATCAATTGGACTAGGCAATTACATGCAGCCATACAAAGTCCATGGGCCTTGCCTCAGAGTCGAACCCACAACCTCTTGTAGCCCAAGCAAAGAGCCTACCACTACACCAACACAGAGAAGAGCGAAACTGACTCAACATAAATTCACATAATCCTAGTGACTGCGCACACAACATGGCCAAACAAAAGCAAAAGACAGTCCCTGGCCTATCAATCCAATGGAAACTCATATACAACATAGTCCATTGGACTAGGCAATTACATGCAGCCATACAAAGTCCATGGGCCTTGCCTCAGAGTCAAACCCACAACCTCTGGCAGAACAAGCAAAGAGCTTACAACTACACCAACACAAAAAAGGAGGAAGGTGCGTCTACATTAATTCACATATTCCTAGAGACTGCGCACACAACATGGCCAAACAAAAGCAAAAGACATTACCTGGCCTATCAAGCCAATGGAAACTCATAGGCAACATAGTCCATTGGACTAAACAATTACATGCAGCCATACAAAGTCCATGGGCTTTGCCTCTGAGTCGAACCCACAATTTCTCGCAGCCCAAGCAAAGAGCCTACCACTACACCAACACAGACAAGATGGAAACTGAGTTTACATTAGTTCACATAATCCTAGTGACTGTGCACACAACATTGCGAAACAAATGCAAAAGACATTATCTGGCCTATCAATCCAATGGAAACTCATAGGCAACACAGTCCATTAGACTAGGCAAATACATGCAGCCATACAAAGTTCACGGGCCTTGCCTCAGAGTCGAACCCACAACCTCTTGGAGAACAAGCAAAGAGCCTACCACTAAACCAACACAGAGAAGTTGGAAACCGTGGCTTTAAAATGGATTTGGAGCATGGAGACGATTATCTCGGGATTGCAAGATAACCAAACAAAACTTTTAGTGGATTTCTACTTATTTTATTAAATATCATCTCCACCAAACAGGACAAGCTTGCATCTGTTATAGTTTTGGAGAAAAATGTGTTCATTTCATGTATGCGCGAAATGCCTTAAAAATGGCTTTAAAATGGATTTGGAGCATGGAGACGATTATCTCGGGATTGCAAGATAACCAAACAAAACTTTTAGTGGATTTCTACTTATTTTATTAAATATCATCTCCACCAAACAGGACAAGCTTGCATCTGTTATAGTTTTGGAGAAAAATGTGTTCATTTCATGTATGCGCGAAATGCCTTAAAAATGGCTTTAAAATGGATTTGGAGCATGGAGACGATTATCTCGGGATTGCAAGATAACCAAACAAAACTTTTAGTGGATTTCTACTTATTTTATTAAATATCATCTCCACCAAACAGGACAAGCTTGCATCTGTTATAGTTTTGGAGAAAAATGTGTTCATTTCATGTATGCGCGAAATGCCTTAAAAATGGCTTTAAAATGGATTTGGAGCATGGAGACGATTATCTCGGGATTGCAAGATAACCAAACAAAACTTTTAGTGGATTTCTACTTATTTTATTAAATATCATCTCCACCAAACAGGACAAGCTTGCATCTGTTATAGTTTTGGAGAAAAATGTGTTCATTTCATGTATGCGCGAAATGCCTTAAAAATGGCTTTAAAATGGATTTGGAGCATGGAGACGATTATCTCGGGATTGCAAGATAACCAAACAAAACTTTTAGTGGATTTCTACTTATTTTATTAAATATCATCTCCACCAAACAGGACAAGCTTGCATCTGTTATAGTTTTGGAGAAAAATGTGTTCATTTCATGTATGCGCGAAATGCCTTAAAAATGGCTTTAAAATGGATTTGGAGCATGGAGACGATTATCTCGGGATTGCAAGATAACCAAACAAAACTTTTAGTGGATTTCTACTTATTTTATTAAATATCATCTCCACCAAACAGGACAAGCTTGCATCTGTTATAGTTTTGGAGAAAAATGTGTTCATTTCATGTATGCGCGAAATGCCTTAAAAATGGCTTTAAAATGGATTTGGAGCATGGAGACGATTATCTCGGGATTGCAATATAACCAAACAAAACTTTTAGTGGATTTCTACTTATTTTATTAAATATCATCTCCACCAAACAGGACAAGCTTGCATCTGTTATAGTTTTGGAGAAAAATGTGTTCATTTCATGTATGCGCGAAATGCCTTAAAAATGGCTTTAAAATGGATTTGGAGCATGGAGACGATTATCTCGGGATTGCAAGATAACCAAACAAAACTTTTAGTGGATTTCTACTTATTTTATTAAATATCATCTCCACCAAACAGGACAAGCTTGCATCTGTTATAGTTTTGGAGAAAAATGTGTTCATTTCATGTATGCGCGAAATGCCTTAAAAATGGCTTTAAAATGGATTTGGAGCATGGAGACGATTATCTCGGGATTGCAATATAACCAAACAAAACTTTTAGTGGATTTCTACTTATTTTATTAAATATCATCTCCACCAAACAGGACAAGCTTGCATCTGTTATAGTTTTGGAGAAAAATGTGTTCATTTCATGTATGCGCGAAATGCCTTAAAAATGGCTTTAAAATGGATTTGGAGCATGGAGACGATTATCTCGGGATTGCAAGATAACCAAACAAAACTTTTAGTGGATTTCTACTTATTTTATTAAATATCATCTCCACCAAACAGGACAAGCTTGCATCTGTTATAGTTTTGGAGAAAAATGTGTTCATTTCATGTATGCGCGAAATGCCTTAAAAATGGCTTTAAAATGGATTTGGAGCATGGAGACGATTATCTCGGGATTGCAAGATAACCAAACAAAACTTTTAGTGGATTTCTACTTATTTTATTAAATATCATCTCCACCAAACAGGACAAGCTTGCATCTGTTATAGTTTTGGAGAAAAATGTGTTCATTTCATGTATGCGCGAAATGCCTTAAAAATGGCTTTAAAATGGATTTGGAGCATGGAGACGATTATCTCGGGATTGCAAGATAACCAAACAAAACTTTTAGTGGATTTCTACTTATTTTATTAAATATCATCTCCACCAAACAGGACAAGCTTGCATCTGTTATAGTTTTGGAGAAAAATGTGTTCATTTCATGTATGCGCGAAATGCCTTAAAATGGCTTTAAAATGGATTTGGAGCATGGAGACGATTATCTCGGGATTGCAAGATAACCAAACAAAACTTTTAGTGGATTTCTACTTATTTTATTAAATATCATCTCCACCAAACAGGACAAGCTTGCATCTGTTATAGTTTTGGAGAAAAATGTGTTCATTTCATGTATGCGCGAAATGCCTTAAAAATGGCTTTAAAATGGATTTGGAGCATGGAGACGATTATCTCGGGATTGCAAGATAACCAAACAAAACTTTTAGTGGATTTCTACTTATTTTATTAAATATCATCTCCACCAAACAGGACAAGCTTGCATCTGTTATAGTTTTGGAGAAAAATGTGTTCATTTCATGTATGCGCGAAATGCCTTAAAAATGGCTTTAAAATGGATTTGGAGCATGGAGACGATTATCTCGGGATTGCAATATAACCAAACAAAACTTTTAGTGGATTTCTACTTATTTTATTAAATATCATCTCCACCAAACAGGACAAGCTTGCATCTGTTATAGTTTTGGAGAAAAATGTGTTCATTTCATGTATGCGCGAAATGCCTTAAAAATGGCTTTAAAATGGATTTGGAGCATGGAGACGATTATCTCGGGATTGCAAGGTAACCAAACAAAACTTTTAGTGGATTTCTACTTATTTTATTAAATATCATCTCCACCAAACAGGACAAGCTTGCATCTGTTATAGTTTTGGAGAAAAATGTGTTCATTTCATGTATGCGCGAAATGCCTTAAAAATGGCTTTAAAATGGATTTGGAGCATGGAGACGATTATCTCGGGATTGCAAGATAACCAAACAAAACTTTTAGTGGATTTCTACTTATTTTATTAAATATCATCTCCACCAAACAGGACAAGCTTGCATCTGATATAGTTTTGGAGAAAAATGTGTTCATTTCATGTATGCGCGAAATGCCTTAAAAATGGCTTTAAAATGGATTTGGAGCATGGAGACGATTATCTCGGGATTGCAAGATAACCAAACAAAACTTTTAGTGGATTTCTACTTATTTTATTAAATATCATCTCCACCAAACAGGACAAGCTTGCATCTGTTATAGTTTTGGAGAAAAATGTGTTCATTTCATGTATGCGCGAAATGCCTTAAAAATGGCTTTAAAATGGATTTGGAGCATGGAGACGATTATCTCGGGATTGCAAGATAACCAAACAAAACTTTTAGTGGATTTCTACTTATTTTAATAAATATCATCTCCACCAAACAGGACAAGCTTGCATCTGTTATAGTTTTGGAGAAAAATGTGTTCATTTCATGTATGCGCGAAATGCCTTAAAAATGGCTTTAAAATGGATTTGGAGCATGGAGACGATTATCTCGGGATTGCAAGATAACCAAACAAAACTTTTAGTGGATTTCTACTTATTTTATTAAATATCATCTCCACCAAACAGGACAAGCTTGCATCTGTTATAGTTTTGGAGAAAAATGTGTTCATTTCATGTATGCGCGAAATGCCTTAAAAATGGCTTTAAAATGGATTTGGAGCATGGAGACGATTATCTCGGGATTGCAAGGTAACCAAACAAAACTTTTAGTGGATTTCTACTTATTTTATTAAATATCATCTCCACCAAACAGGACAAGCTTGCATCTGTTATAGTTTTGGAGAAAAATGTGTTCATTTCATGTATGC
Organism: Anomaloglossus baeobatrachus; assembly: GCF_048569485.1. Lineage (NCBI taxonomy): Eukaryota > Metazoa > Chordata > Amphibia > Anura > Aromobatidae > Anomaloglossus > Anomaloglossus baeobatrachus. The sequence continues at coordinate 71,377 of NW_027442749.1, forward strand.
GCGAAATGCCTTAAAAATGGCTTTAAAATGGATTTGGAGCACACATTTCTCCAAAACTATAACAGATGCAAGCTTGTCCTGTTTGGTGGAGATGATATTTAATAAAATAAGTAGAAATCCACTAAAAGTTTTGTTTGGTTATCTTGCAATCCCGAGATAATCGTCTCCATGCTCCAAATCCATTTTAAAGCCATTTTTAAGGCATTTCGCGCATACATGAAATGAACACATTTTTCTCCAAAACTATAACAGATGCAAGCTTGTCCTGTTTGGTGGAGATGATATTTAATAAAATAAGTAGAAATCCACTAAAAGTTTTGTTTGGTTATCTTGCAATCCCGAGATAATCGTCTCCATGCTCCAAATCCATTTTAAAGCCATTTTTAAGGCATTTCGCGCATACATGAAATGAACACATTTTTCTCCAAAACTATAACAGATGCAAGCTTGTCCTGTTTGGTGGAGATGATATTTAATAAAATAAGTAGAAATCCACTAAAAGTTTTGTTTGGTTATCTTGCAATCCCGAGATAATCGTCTCCATGCTCCAAATCCATTTTAAAGCCATTTTTAAGGCATTTCGCGCATACATGAAATGAACACATTTTTCTCCAAAACTATAACAGATGCAAGCTTGTCCTGTTTGGTGGAGATGATATTTAATAAAATAAGTAGAAATCCACTAAAAGTTTTGTTTGGTTATCTTGCAATCCCGAGATAATCGTCTCCATGCTCCAAATCCATTTTAAAGCCATTTTTAAGGCATTTCGCGCATACATGAAATGAACACATTTTTCTCCAAAACTATAACAGATGCAAGCTTGTCCTGTTTGGTGGAGATGATATTTAATAAAATAAGTAGAAATCCACTAAAAGTTTTGTTTGGTTATCTTGCAATCCCGAGATAATCGTCTCCATGCTCCAAATCCATTTTAAAGCCATTTTTAAGGCATTTCGCGCATACATGAAATGAACACATTTTTCTCCAAAACTATACAGATGCAAGCTTGTCCTGTTTGGTGGAGATGATATTTAATAAAATAAGTAGAAATCCACTAAAAGTTTTGTTTGGTTATCTTACAATCCCGAGATAATCGTCTCCATGCTCCAAATCCATTTTAAAGCCATTTTTAAGGCATTTCGCGCATACATGAAATGAACACATTTTTCTCCAAAACTATAACAGATGCAAGCTTGTCCTGTTTGGTGGAGATGATATTTAATAAAATAAGTAGAAATCCACTAAAAGTTTTGTTTGGTTATCTTGCAATCCCGAGATAATCGTCTCCATGCTCCAAATCCATTTTAAAGCCATTTTTAAGGCATTTCGCGCATACATGAAATGAACACATTTTTCTCCAAAACTATAACAGATGCAAGCTTGTCCTGTTTGGTGGAGATGATATTTAATAAAATAAGTAGAAATCCACTAAAAGTTTTGTTTGGTTATATTGCAATCCCGAGATAATCGTCTCCATGCTCCAAATCCATTTTAAAGCCATTTTTAAGGCATTTCGCGCATACATGAAATGAACACATTTTTCTCCAAAACTATAACAGATGCAAGCTTGTCCTGTTTGGTGGAGATGATATTTAATAAAATAAGTAGAAATCCACTAAAAGTTTTGTTTGGTTATCTTGCAATCCCGAGATAATCGTCTCCATGCTCCAAATCCATTTTAAAGCCATTTTTAAGGCATTTCGCGCATACATGAAATGAACACATTTTTCTCCAAAACTATAACAGATGCAAGCTTGTCCTGTTTGGTGGAGATGATATTTAATAAAATAAGTAGAAATCCACTAAAAGTTTTGTTTGGTTATCTTGCAATCCCGAGATAATCGTCTCCATGCTCCAAATCCATTTTAAAGCCATTTTTAAGGCATTTCGCGCATACATGAAATGAACACATTTTTCTCCAAAACTATAACAGATGCAAGCTTGTCCTGTTTGGTGGAGATGATATTTAATAAAATAAGTAGAAATCCACTAAAAGTTTTGTTTGGTTATCTTGCAATCCCGAGATAATCGTCTCCATGCTCCAAATCCATTTTAAAGCCATTTTTAAGGCATTTCGCGCATACATGAAATGAACACATTTTTCTCCAAAACTATAACAGATGCAAGCTTGTCTGTTTGGTGGAGATGATATTTAATAAAATAAGTAGAAATCCACTAAAAGTTTTGTTTGGTTATCTTGCAATCCCGAGATAATCGTCTCCATGCTCCAAATCCATTTTAAAGCCATTTTTAAGGCATTTCGCGCATACATGAAATGAACACATTTTTCTCCAAAACTATAACAGATGCAAGCTTGTCCTGTTTGGTGGAGATGATATTTAATAAAATAAGTAGAAATCCACTAAAAGTTTTGTTTGGTTATCTTGCAATCCCGAGATAATCGTCTCCATGCTCCAAATCCATTTTAAAGCCATTTTTAAGGCATTTCGCGCATACATGAAATGAACACATTTTTCTCCAAAACTATAACAGATGCAAGCTTGTCCTGTTTGGTGGAGATGATATTTAATAAAATAAGTAGAAATCCACTAAAAGTTTTGTTTGGTTACCTTGCAATCCCGAGATAATCGTCTCCATGCTCCAAATCCATTTTAAAGCCATTTTTAAGGCATTTTGCGCATACATGAAATGAACACATTTTTCTCCAAAACTATAACAGATGCAAGCTTGTCCTGTTTGGTGGAGATGATATTTAATAAAATAAGTAGAAATCCACTAAAAGTTTTGTTTGGTTATATTGCAATCCCGAGATAATCGTCTCCATGCTCCAAATCCATTTTAAAGCCATTTTTAAGGCATTTCGCGCATACATGAAATGAACACATTTTTCTCCAAAACTATAACAGATGCAAGCTTGTCCTGTTTGGTGGAGATGATATTTAATAAAATAAGTAGAAATCCACTAAAAGTTTTGTTTGGTTATCTTGCAATCCCGAGATAATCGTCTCCATGCTCCAAATCCATTTAAAGCCATTTTTAAGGCATTTCGCGCATACATGAAATGAACACATTTTTCTCCAAAACTATAACAGATGCAAGCTTGTCCTGTTTGGTGGAGATGATATTTAATAAAATAAGTAGAAATCCACTAAAAGTTTTGTTTGGTTATCTTGCAATCCCGAGATAATCGTCTCCATGCTCCAAATCCATTTTAAAGCCATTTTTAAGGCATTTCGCGCATACATGAAATGAACACATTTTTCTCCAAAACTATAACAGATGCAAGCTTGTCCTGTTTGGTGGAGATGATATTTAATAAAATAAGTAGAAATCCACTACAAGTTTTGTTTGGTTATCTTGCAATCCCGAGATAATCGTCTCCATGCTCCAAATCCATTTTAAAGCCATTTTTAAGGCATTTCGCGCATACATGAAATGAACACATTTTTCTCCAAAACTATAACAGATGCAAGCTTGTCCTGTTTGGTGGAGATGATATTTAATAAAATAAGTAGAAATCCACTAAAGTTTTGTTTGGTTATCTTGCAATCCCGAGATAATCGTCTCCATGCTCCAAATCCATTTTAAAGCCATTTTTAAGGCATTTCGCGCATACATGAAATGAACACATTTTTCTCCAAAACTATAACAGATGCAAGCTTGTCCTGTTTGGTGGAGATGATATTTAATAAAATAAGTAGAAATCCACTAAAAGTTTTGTTTGGTTATCTTGCAATCCCGAGATAATCGTCTCCATGCTCCAAATCCATTTTAAAGCCATTTTTAAGGCATTTCGCGCATACATGAAATGAACACATTTTTCTCCAAAACTATAACAGATGCAAGCTTGTCCTGTTTGGTGGAGATGATATTTAATAAAATAAGTAGAAATCCACTAAAAGTTTTGTTTGGTTTATCTTGCAATCCCGAGATAATCGTCTCCATGCTCCAAATCCATTTTAAAGCCATTTTTAAGGCATTTCGCGCATACATGAAATGAACACATTTTTCTCCAAAACTATAACAGATGCAAGCTTGTCCTGTTTGGTGGAGATGATATTTAATAAAATAAGTAGAAATCCACTAAAAGTTTTGTTTGGTTATCTTACAATCCCGAGATAATCGTCTCCATGCTCCAAATCCATTTTAAAGCCATTTTTAAGGCATTTCGCGCATACATGAAATGAACACATTTTTCTCCAAAACTATAACAGATGCAAGCTTGTCCTGTTTGGTGGAGATGATATTTAATAAAATAAGTAGAAATCCACTAAAAGTTTTGTTTGGTTATCTTGCAATCCCGAGATAATCGTCTCCATGCTCCAAATCCATTTTAAAGCCATTTTTAAGGCATTTCGCGCATACATGAAATGAACACATTTTTCTCCAAAACTATAACAGATGCAAGCTTGTCCTGTTTGGTGGAGATGATATTTAATAAACTAAGTAGAAATCCACTAAAAGTTTTGTTTGGTTATATTGCAATCCCGAGATAATCGTCTCCATGCTCCAAATCCATTTTAAAGCCATTTTTAAGGCATTTCGCGCATACATGAAATGAACACATTTTTCTCCAAAACTATAACAGATGCAAGCTTGTCCTGTTTGGTGGAGATGATATTTAATAAAATAAGTAGAAATCCACTAAAAGTTTTGTTTGGTTATCTTGCAATCCCGAGATAATCGTCTCCATGCTCCAAATCCATTTTAAAGCCATTTTTAAGGCATTTCGCGCATACATGAAATGAACACATTTTTCTCCAAAACTATAACAGATGAAAGCTTGTCCTGTTTGGTGGAGATGATATTTAATAAAATAAGTAGAAATCCACTAAAAGTTTTGTTTGGTTATCTTGCAATCCCGAGATAATCGTCTCCATGCTCCAAATCCATTTTAAAGCCATTTTTAAGGCATTTCGCGCATACATGAAATGAACACATTTTTCTCCAAAACTATAACAGATGCAAGCTTGTCCTGTTTGGTGGAGATGATATTTAATAAAATAAGTAGAAATCCAACTAAAAGTTTTGTTTGGTTATCTTGCAATCCCGAGATAATCGTCTCCATGCTCCAAATCCATTTTAAAGCCATTTTTAAGGCATTTCGCGCATACATGAAATGAACACATTTTTCTCCAAAACTATAACAGATGCAAGCTTGTCCTGTTTGGTGGAGATGATATTTAATAAAATAAGTAGAAATCCACTAAAAGTTTTGTTTGGTTATCTTGCAATCCCGAGATAATCGTCCCCATGCTCCAAATCCATTTTAAAGCCATTTTTAAGGCATTTCGCGCATACATGAAATGAACACATTTTTCTCCAAAACTATAACAGATGCAAGCTTGTCCTGTTTGGTGGAGATGATATTTAATAAAATAAGTAGAAATCCACTAAAAGTTTTGTTTGGTTATATTGCAATCCCGAGATAATCGTCTCCATGCTCCAAATCCATTTTAAAGCCATTTTTAAGGCATTTCGCGCATACATGAAATGAACACATTTTTCTCCAAAACTATAACAGATGCAAGCTTGTCCTGTTTGGTGGAGATGATATTTAATAAAATAAGTAGAAATCCACTAAAAGTTTTGTTTGGTTATCTTGCAATCCCGAGATAATCGTCCCCATGCTCCAAATCCATTTTAAAGCCATTTTTAAGGCATTTCGCGCAATACATGAAATGAACACATTTTTCTCCAAAACTATAACAGATGCAAGCTTGTCCTGTTTGGTGGAGATGATATTTAATAAAATAAGTAGAAATCCACTAAAAGTTTTGTTTGGTTATCTTGCAATCCCGAGATAATCGTCTCCATGCTCCAAATCCATTTTAAAGCCATTTTAAGGCATTTCGCGCATACATGAAATGAACACATTTTTCTCCAAAACTATAACAGATGCAAGCTTGTCCTGTTTGGTGGAGATGATATTTAATAAAATAAGTAGAAATCCACTAAAAGTTTTGTTTTGGTTACCTTGCAATCCCGAGATAATCGTCTCCATGCTCCAAATCCATTTTAAAGCCATTTTTAAGGCATTTCGCGCATACATGAAATGAACACATTTTTCTCCAAAACTATAACAGATGCAAGCTTGTCCTGTTTGGTGGAGATGATATTTAATAAAATAAGTAGAAATCCACTAAAAGTTTTGTTTGGTTATATTGCAATCCCGAGATAATCGTCTCCATGCTCCAAATCCATTTTAAAGCCATTTTTAAGGCATTTCGCGCATACATGAAATGAACACATTTTTCTCCAAAACTATAACAGATGCAAGCTTGTCCTGTTTGGTGGAGATGATATTTAATAAAATAAGTAGAAATCCACTAAAAGTTTTGTTTGGTTATCTTGCAATCCCGAGATAATCGTCTCCATGCTCCAAATCCATTTTAAAGCCATTTTTAAGGCATTTCGCGCATACATGAAATGAACACATTTTTCTCCAAAACTATAACAGATGCAAGCTTGTCCTGTTTGGTGGAGATGATATTTAATAAAATAAGTAGAAATCCACTAAAAGTTTTGTTTGGTTATCTTGCAATCCCGAGATAATCGTCTCCATGCTCCAAATCCATTTTAAAGCCATTTTTAAGGCATTTCGCGCATACATGAAATGAACACATTTTTCTCCAAAACTATAACAGATGCAAGCTTGTCCTGTTTGGTGGAGATGATATTTAATAAAATAAGTAGAAATCCACTAAAAGTTTTGTTTGGTTATCTGCAAACCCGAGATAATCGTCTCCATGCTCCAAATCCATTTTAAAGCCATTTTTAAGGCATTTCGCGCATACATGAAATGAACACATTTTTCTCCAAAACTATAACAGATGCAAGCTTGTCCTGTTTGGTGGAGATGATATTTAATAAAATAAGTAGAAATCCACTAAAAGTTTTGTTTGGTTATCTTGCAATCCCGAGATAATCGTCTCCATGCTCCAAATCCATTTTAAAGCCATTTTTAAGGCATTTCGCGCATACATGAAATGAACACATTTTTCTCCAAAACTATAACAGATGCAAGCTTGTCCTGTTTGGTGGAGATGATATTTAATAAAATAAGTAGAAATCCACTAAAAGTTTTGTTTTGGTTATCTTGCAATCCCGAGATAATCGTCTCCATGCTCCAAATCCATTTTAAAGCCATTTTTAAGGCATTTCGCGCATACATGAAATGAACACATTTTTCTCCAAAACTATAACAGATGCAAGCTTGTCCTGTTTGGTGGAGATGATATTTAATAAAATAAGTAGAAATCCACTAAAAGTTTTGTTTGGTTATCTTGCAATCCCGAGATAATCGTCTCCATGCTCCAAATCCATTTTAAAGCCATTTTTAAGGCATTTCGCGCATACATGAAATGAACACATTTTTCTCCAAAACTATAACAGATGCAAGCTTGTCCTGTTTGGTGGAGATGATATTTAATAAAATAAGTAGAAATCCACTAAAAGTTTTGTTTGGTTATCTTGCAATCCCGAGATAATCGTCTCCATGCTCCAAATCCATTTTAAAGCCATTTTTAAGGCATTTCGCGCATACATGAAATGAACACATTTTTCTCCAAAACTATAACAGATGCAAGCTTGTCCTGTTTGGTGGAGATGATATTTAATAAAATAAGTAGAAATCCACTAAAAGTTTTGTTTGGTTATCTTGCAATCCCGAGATAATCGTCTCCATGCTCCAAATCCATTTTAAAGCCATTTTTAAGGCATTTCGCGCATACATGAAATGAACACATTTTTCTCCAAAACTATAACAGATGCAAGCTTGTCCTGTTTGGTGGAGATGATATTTAATAAAATAAGTAGAAATCCACTAAAAGTTTTGTTTGGTTATCTTGCAATCCCGAGATAATCGTCTCCATGCTCCAAATCCATTTTAAAGCCATTTTTAAGGCATTTCGCGCATACATGAAATGAACACATTTTTCTCCAAAACTATAACAGATGCAAGCTTGTCCTGTTTGGTGGAGATGATATTTAATAAAATAAGTAGAAATCCACTAAAAGTTTTGTTTGGTTATCTTGCAATCCCGAGATAATCGTCTCCATGCTCCAAATCCATTTTAAAGCCATTTTTAAGGCATTTCGCGCATACATGAAATGAACACATTTTTCTCCAAAACTATAACAGATGCAAGCTTGTCCTGTTTGGTGGAGATGATATTTAATAAAATAAGTAGAAATCCACTAAAAGTTTTGTTTGGTTATCTTGCAATCCCGAGATAATCGTCTCCATGCTCCAAATCCATTTTAAAGCCATTTTTAAGGCATTTCGCGCATACATGAAATGAACACATTTTTCTCCAAAACTATAACAGATGCAAGCTTGTCCTGTTTGGTGGAGATGATATTTAATAAAATAAGTAGAAATCCACTAAAAGTTTTGTTTGGTTATCTTGCAATCCCGAGATAATCGTCTCCATGCTCCAAATCCCATTTTAAAGCCATTTTTAAGGCATTTCGCGCATACATGAAATGAACACATTTTTCTCCAAAACTATAACAGATGCAAGCTTGTCCTGTTTGGTGGAGATGATATTTAATAAAATAAGTAGAAATCCACTAAAAGTTTTGTTTGGTTATCTTGCAATCCCGAGATAATCGTCTCCATGCTCCAAATCCATTTTAAAGCCATTTTTAAGGCATTTCGCGCATACATGAAATGAACACATTTTTCTCCAAAACTATAACAGATGCAAGCTTGTCCTGTTTGGTGGAGATGATATTTAATAAAATAAGTAGAAATCCACTAAAAGTTTTGTTTGGTTATATTGCAATCCCGAGATAATCGTCTCCATGCTCCAAATCCATTTTAAAGCCATTTTTAAGGCATTTCGCGCATACATGAAATGAACACATTTTTCTCCAAAACTATAACAGATGCAAGCTTGTCCTGTTTGGTGGAGATGATATTTAATAAAATAAGTAGAAATCCACTAAAAGTTTTGTTTGGTTATCTTGCAATCCCGAGATAATCGTCTCCATGCTCCAAATCCATTTTAAAGCCATTTTTAAGGCATTTCGCGCATACATGAAATGAACACATTTTTCTCCAAAACTATAACAGATGCAAGCTTGTCCTGTTTGGTGGAGATGATATTTAATAAAATAAGTAGAAATCCACTAAAAGTTTTGTTTGGTTATCTTGCAATCCCGAGATAATCGTCTCCATGCTCCAAATCCATTTTAAAGCCATTTTTAAGGCATTTCGCGCATACATGAAATGAACACATTTTTCTCCAAAACTATAACAGATGCAAGCTTGTCCTGTTTGGTGGAGATGATATTTAATAAAATAAGTAGAAATCCACTAAAAGTTTTGTTTGGTTATCTTGCAATCCCGAGATAATCGTCTCCATGCTCCAAATCCATTTTAAAGCCATTTTTAAGGCATTTCGCGCATACATGAAATGAACACATTTTTCTCCAAAACTATAACAGATGCAAGCTTGTCCTGTTTGGTGGAGATGATATTTAATAAAATAAGTAGAAATCCACTAAAAGTTTTGTTTGGTTATCTTGCAATCCCGAGATAATCGTCTCCATGCTCCAAATCCATTTTAAAGCCATTTTTAAGGCATTTCGCGCATACATGAATGAACACATTTTTCTCCAAAACTATAACAGATGCAAGCTTGTCCTGTTTGGTGGAGATGATATTTAATAAAATAAGTAGAAATCCACTAAAAGTTTTGTTTGGTTACCTTGCAATCCCGAGATAATCGTCTCCATGCTCCAAATCCATTTTAAAGCCATTTTTAAGGCATTTCGCGCATACATGAAATGAACACATTTTTCTCCAAAACTATAACAGATGCAAGCTTGTCCTGTTTGGTGGAGATGATATTTAATAAAATAAGTAGAAATCCACTAAAAGTTTTGTTTGGTTATATTGCAATCCGAGATAATCGTCTCCATGCTCCAAATCCATTTTAAAGCCATTTTTAAGGCATTTCGCGCATACATGAAATGAACACATTTTTCTCCAAAACTATAACATATGCAAGCTTGTCCTGTTTGGTGGAGATGATATTTAATAAAATAAGTAGAAATCCACTAAAAGTTTTGTTTGGTTATCCTTGCAATCCCGAGATAATCGTCTCCATGCTCCAAATCCATTTTAAAGCCATTTTTAAGGCATTTCGCGCATACATGAAATGAACACATTTTTCTCCAAAACTATAACAGATGCAAGCTTGTCCTGTTTGGTGGAGATGATATTTAATAAAATAAGTAGAAATCCCACTAAAAGTTTTGTTTGGTTATATTGCAATCCCGAGATAATCGTCTCCATGCTCCAAATCCATTTTTAAAGCCATTTTTAAAGGCATTTCGCGCATACATGAAATGAACACATTTTTCTCCACAAACTATAACATATGCAAGCTTGTCCTGTTTGGTGGAGATGATATTTAATAAAAATAAGTAGAAATCCACTAAAAGTTTTGTTTGGTTATCTTGCAATCCCGAGATAATCGTCTCCATTGCTCCAAATCCATTTTAAAGCCATTTTTAAGGCATTTCGCGCATACATGAAATGAACACATTTTTCTCCAAAACTATAACAGATGCAAGCTTGTCCTGGTTTGGTGGAGATGATATTTAATAAAATAAGTAGAAATCCACTAAAAGTTTGTTT